>NC_056733.1:629087369-629302369 GCF_019279795.1 Protopterus annectens
AAAACATGGTTGCTAATCTGAGTTGCTTCATTTCCTTCGAAACTGTCTGAAAATATCACGAAAATATCACTGTATTACTTTAAAAGTTTTATTTATCACCTCTTGTTATTGCTGCCTCTCTTTTTTCATTTTTGACTGCTCCCAAGTCCTACCACTGCTGAATATATTTTGTTACCCCTTTTTTCTTTCACATCTAAGTCCCAGTTTGTCTTCGTGCTCTCCTCATAGTCTTGTTTTCTTGTCATGTGTGTTCTGCATGCACTGTCTTGTTCCTAAGTCTTAGAGTGCTCTGCCTAGTCTTCTTTTTCTCACTACTTGAGCATACCTTACTTAAATTCACTTTTTTGTAACTCGTGAACAAACCCAGGCTGTATTATCTTAATTACTGAAGGTATCTTGTCTTTACCAGTTCATGATTCCCAGAAGTACTTTTACTACACTGTCCTCTTCTTGTTAAGGGTATTCCGCCTCTAGTGTCCTGCTCCTGACTGGCATCAGTACCTTCCCTGCATTGTCCCTTTTCAGACTGCTGATGGTGCTTTTAATATGCTGTTTTGAAGTGAAAATGAGAAAGTGTATCCATGATAACAGGAGGGAGCATTACAGTGGGACAGAAATGGGAGGTGTGTATCAGCAGGGAAGGAGAGTTAGGAACAGGAAGTAGGAAACCTGTCTACATTAACAGGAAAAGAGAATCAAGAGGCGCATGGACTTGGAAAGTGCAGCAACAGGAAGACGAAGCTTGGATAGCAAGAAGGGACGTTGGTCTTAGCATTTCTTCCTCTCATTTTTTCTACCCCTTGCAGTTCAAGCAAAATAAAAAAGCACTTTCTAAGCATTGCTTTCTGTAGTCGTTGGTTGGTGTAGTTTGAAAAGATGTGCTCTGTAATTAGATAAGGAATTGGGAAGAACAGCGGTGTATTTTTCCGTCACAGAGACTGTCTGTACTTCTGTCTTGTTCACAAGGGCACCTGTGGAAAAAAACAGAAGGCTACAAAGAGACAAAGGTGCAGAAAATATATTTAATGGTTTATTTCTTGCGACATTTCATTAGAGGTGCTCAGAATTAAAACAAGACGTATGCAACTAGTGTTAAAATCATGATATAGGTTGAATATAATGCTTCATACAACAGTGAGTGGGTTGAAGGCCAGAGACATTTGGGTAGTGTGACTTGTTCTAAAAATAGCAAGCAGTCCAAAAAACTGTAGTGTTCTGTCTGTTGCACATGTTAAAATAAATACATTGGTGTCATAAGTGAAGTAAGAGATTGGAACAAGGCTGATTTCTGACAGTAAATTTCTGGATTAATTTCAGTGCAACAGATTTTTTTCTTAGAGGAATCTTGTTTTGTAGCGTTGTACACACATGGACTTTCTACCCAATTTTGTTAGTCATTATGCCAGACATGAACATTGCTTGGTGCATTTTTCTGTATGCCTACTGAGCAGTAGCCTTTCAAAAGTCCGTCTTTGCTCATTCATAACCCTGTACAATTGATTAACCATTTCAGTACAGGGAGGAGATCTATCCACTGGCTCAGTCACTGCTGTCCAGAAAGTTGCTTGTGCCCTTGCTGACATCCTGGCAATGAGGTTGTTTATACGACCTGACCCCCAGTAAAGGGAATGAGCTACCTGCGTCACTGGAGACTCAACATTTTCCTTCTGAGAATACACATTCCATGCACTTGTTATGAAGGGTGATGTCCTCCTGTTCACTTGCTGCAGTATTCTTTACTTTAGGGATATCCCTAACAGAAGGTGCCTGATGGCCAGTTTACAAAAGCTTTTTGCCACTATAGAGTCCATGGTATGTCCGACATCAGCTGCAGTTGGACATGGGCCATAAAATGGATGTACGCACATACCATCCTCAGAACTTTTCTGCCACCAGTCAGAATGACAGTTCCGATCATCGGTCATACAGTTTCCAGTGTTTCCAACTTTTCCTTTCAGATAAGTGCCCAGTTGGGGAATCTCTTTACTTGTTGTTATTGTATGTCATCCAGGAAGGGCAAGTGCCAGTGTAGAAGACTACTTTCACTTAAGGACAGCCATACCCAGTGTCTTTTTGTTTTGCCTAGGCCCCAACCATGACCATAAGTTGTGCAGTATTTGCCAGTCATTCCTTCCCAAGACCCTTAGAAGTAGGCTTTCGTCACCAGCTTTGTCTTTGGAAAACCAACTGCTAAAATTGTTAACTAAGTGCATGAAGGGTTCCTTATGGCCCAAAGCCAAGCCACTGAAGTATAAGACCAAGAAACTGTGAGCTATGACTTCCGCTGCACCTCACACATCAGACACATTTCCCAAGGCACTAGTCGACCCGGAGGCATGACCAGTTCCAGGCATGGAGTCACAGGCTTAAACCATTTCTTAAGGTTGCCTTGATTTCTGCTGTGAGCAAATATCAAGAGGTGGAACAGATGACCGATCTGGATGTTGAGGGGGAACCTAGGCTCAAATGCTTTGAGGAACCTAGGGATTTACCACAAACAGCTGCTATCAGCCCACTCCAGCCTGAAACCTTTGAACTCTGGCATTCATCCGGAACCCCCAATATTACAAAAGATTCTCATCTGTTTTTTCTTTGCTGGAGAAACTAAGTATGTCTCCACTACTCAGGAGGCTCCTGCAGATTGGCAGGTCTTCTCTGAGTTTTGTTGAGGCCTTCATGGCTCTTAAGCAGCCTACCTCTCAGCTTGCCTCCACCACAGCCTTCCCAGAAAGGGGCTTGGGACCCCTGATTCTTCAGATGAATCCTCTTCTGATGAAGATGAATCTGGATTACACTATTCAAATTCCCTCCCCCTCAGGAGTACATCTCCCCTGAGGAGGAGTCAGTAGGGACAGACTCTCTCCCCTGGAGGAAATGTCCTTTTGGGAGACGATCCTGGAGATGCATGAACATTTTAAGTGAGATTCTTCCCAAATCTCAGACGTCCAGAAAAGGTATCCCCAACTTTTACAAGTGGACCTTCCCAGCTGTTATGCAGTACCACCGGTACATCCAGCCTTTATGGATGCTTTCCACCATACATCCCAAAATCCAGACCCTCAGGCTCCAGCACCCAAAAAGCCAGACCATTTCTACAAAGTCCCTGAGGACTGACAATTTCTTTTCAGGTGCCCGGCTGCAGACATAGCAGTCATCTCTGCCGCTACTGACAAGCCTTCTAGGATGCTCCCTTCTACCCCACTATGCCCAGTGGTTAAGGAGAGTAAAACCCTGGAAAGGCTAGTTAAAAAGGCATAGACTTCAGCCACTTTGGCTTTCAGAGCAATTGACTACCCGATGCACATGACTAAATACTCCCTAGAACTTGTGTTTCAAGCAACGTCTGCTGTCTCAGACCTCACAGATTCTGAGGGAAAGCACTTGGCCCTGAATCTTTTAGAACCCTCTTCCCAAATGCAAAGATACTCCATCAGATGCAGCTATGATGCTGTTGAGGTCTGCCCTAGGGCAGTTGTTACTGTGTCAGTACTCAGAAGATTCTCAAGCCTTCGACTTAAGCTACTGCAGGACGATTTCAAATCCAAATTAATGGATGACCCTCTGGACAGTACAGTCCTGTTTGGGCCAGCTGTGCCGCCCTTTTCAAAACCGTACAAGAAAAGTCTAAGGAACTCTCAGTAAAGCACCTTTTAGAGTCCCTGGTGCTCAGGTTCCATAGGAATTTTCCATCCAAGCCTGCCTTTGTTCACACCTGTTTTCAACACCAGTAATGCAAAGTTTGTAGGGGAGGTAAGACAATACAGAAGACTATGGCTCCTCAGGCACCACCCCAATAGAAATAGCCCTTTCCAGATAGAACAGGGAGTATGTGACTACCCTGCAAACATTCCTCCACACCCTCTCTCCCTCTGCCTCTCAGATGATCTCAAGTCTTGGCAAAACATTACCCAAGGCAATTGGGTCCTTTCCATAATCCAGAAAGGATACTTTATGATTTGGCACTTCACTCCCACCTTTCATGGCATTTCACAACCACCCAGAGAACAACTTCATCTCTTCCCAGACCTGCTGTCGGATTTGTGGCAACAGGACTGCATTCAGAGTCCCCTGTACCTCCAGAGGAAAAGGATTTTATTCAAGAATGTTCCTAGTTTCCAGAAAGGATGGCCCCTGGAGACCAATCCTAGACTTGTATCATCTCAACACCTTTTTAAAGGTTCCATCTTTCAGAATGCTAACTCTACAAACCCTTTTTCCTCTGCATCTCTCAACAATTTATGGCCTTTGTAGACATAAAAGATCCCTTTCTCCACATCCCCATTCACCCCATGTACATGAAATGTTTACATTTCTCTGCATTGCCCTTTGGCCTCTCTACAGCCCCAAGGGTTTCACAAAATGTTTGGTTCCAGTATTTCATCACTGCAGGCTCCTGGATATCCAGATTTTCCTGTACCTGGACAACCTGCTCTTACAGGCCCCAAATCCTCAGGTTCTTCAACAGAACCTACAGAATATTACCCTTTTGGGAAATCTGGAGTTTACAAGAAACTTCAGAAAATCAACTCTCACCCCATCACCACACCTTTCTGGACTGCCAAATCAAAACAGACATAGTGAAAGTCTCTACCACCCCAAAAGGCAGAGTACCTTCGGGCCGCCTTTCAGTCACTCCACTCCTCCCATTAAACCACATCACAGCCAGGGAATTCCTCAGGGTACTAGGTTTTATGGACAAAACCATACCCATGGTACCCCTGGCAAGGCTACACGTGAGGAAATTACAGTAGTTCCCCAAATTTGTCTGGACTTAAAATTCTCATCCACTAGAATACCTAGTTTCCCCTCATGCCTGAAGAGGGAACGTCTCTGGTGGATCCAGCATGTACAGCTAAACCCAGGGCTACCTCTACATATCCTAGAACCCAGTCCAAGTACTTTGTAGACACATTAGATGTTGGCTAGGGTGCAGCCATAGGCAAATTTACAGTCCAAGGAAGGTGGTCCCTCTCACAGAAAAGGGAACACATCCATCATAAGGGAGATGTGAACACTGCTGCTAGCCTTACAAAGCTTCCATTTCTTCCTTTGCCCAGGTGCACTAAAACTGATTGTACTCTGGTGTGTGAACAAATGGGGGGGGGGGGGTAGATCCTACTTCTTGTGCAGACTGGCTTTCATAGTGTGGGAATTCCTGGATCAACACAACACGACAATCCAGGCTGTATACATTTCTTCCAACAGGAACCTTGTGGCAGACTTGGCAGGTCCTGGACCCAATCCCACAAATGGATGCTTCACAGGAGTGTGTTCCTGGACATAGTCCACCAATGGGGTACTCCACACACACACACACACACACACACACACACACACACACACACACACACACACACACACACACATTTATTTCCCTCCCCCATGAACAGACAGCTTCCAGAATTCTGTGCCAGAGTCCCAAGTCTTCTGGCTTAGAAAGTGGATGCCCTGTCCTCCTTATGGAAGGGGATGTTCCTATACGAATTCCCTCCCTTCCTGTAATACCAAAAGTTCTGCCCAGAATCGGGCAGAATCAACCAAAAATCTTGCTGGTGACTCCTTTTTGGCGAAGATAGCATTGGTTACCCCTTCTCCTGCAGTTAGCCAAGGGCCATCACCACAAGTTAGCCTGCAGAGTGGACCTTCTCACACAGAACAGAGGATCCCTTGTACATCCACACCTGTCAGCACTACAGCTGACACAGTGGGGGATAGGAGTCTAAATTCACTTCAGCCATCTTTTCTCTGAGGACGTGCTCATGGTTTTGCAGGAGGCCATAAAACCCAACACTAGAAAGTCTTCCGTTTCCAAATGGAAACAATTTTCACTGTGGTATATGTGTAAGAACCAAGACCCACTGGCAGCAGTGGGAATACTACTGGTTCTGGAATATTTGTGTGCTCTACTCTCAGCTCGCTTGGCTTATTTGTCAGTTAAAGCTCATTTTGGCTGATGTTCATCGTGCATACAGCTGCAGTCATAACAGATGGGTTCTCCTGCCGTCAGACGGGTCCTCGGTCGGCCGAATTCCAAAGTCTAAGTCCGGCGTCTGTTGTCGTCGCTTCTTCCCTGACGTCAGTGCGACAGGTGTATAAAAGAACCAGCCAACACCATTTTCTTCAGTCTTTCTTGCCGCGCGGTGCCCGAAGCAGAAGCAGTTCGCAAGTGCCAGTCGGCCAGCTCCTGAAATTACGAAAGTTTTGCAACCGAAGTCTTCTTGAAAGCTAAGTACCCCGTTGGGGAAACTTTTCTTGCCTCAGACCGATGTCAGACAAAGTTAATAATTGTATTTCATGTGGGAAGCAAATACCGCATAAGGATTTTCATTCCCTCTGCATTCCTTGCTTAGGCCCAGACCACGACGTGTCGGTCTGTCGTTTTTTGTGCTACATTCAACAAACGCACCATTAAGCGTCGGGTGGAGTTCGCCCAGCACTATTTCGGCAAAAAATTTAACTACATTATGTTGTTGGATACTCTGACTCCAGTTTTGTCTAAAAAACGCAAAGATAAGGACCGACACATGAGGTCCGCGGCCTCTACCGACACCACGCCAAAGCCGACTACAGGTGGTCCGGTTCTCAGCGAGGCGCCTACGCAGCCCCTGCCTACCAACGACACTTCATTGGCGGTGTCTACTGTGCCCGAGGTCGCAGGCTCCTCGGCCCACACCCCGACTACAGATACCGAAGCCACTCCTAGGTGGTGAAACTCAAAATGTAGACAGGTCTGCCTCCTCTCAGGGTGTCTTCAGACCTTCCTCTTCTTTTTCCATCAAGGCTTTCACTAAGTCTAAAGCAGCCATGCATTCCAAGAGACAAGCTACACAGGGCCCTTCTCCAGGCCCCATGCCTAAAAAACAGATGCTTGAAATGGCTGAGGATTTAATTACTGTTATCAGGGGTTCTAACCCCCCCCCCCCCCGGACAAAAGACCCAGAGTGGAGGAAGAATTCCCCTCCTCTGACCAGGCCTCCATTATTTCAGAGCACTCTGAACAGGAACATTCTTACTCCCCTTTTGAAGATTCTGATGCAGAGGAGTCCATTCCCTCTGTCCCCCCCCCCCCCAGAGGATTACTCATTGGGGAAACCTTGCATACCTTGAGGGAACACTTCCAGTGGGAAGGCCAAGAGTACTCAGACTCCAAGAAAAGGCTTAGGGATTTTCTCTTGCTACCTCAGCACAGGCCTCTGGCTATACCTCCTGTCTTAGACATACTAGATGATGTGTATTCGGAGGTCTGCCTTAACCCAGACTCTTTACCTCCAGCCCCAGTCAAGCCTGACAGGTACTACCGGGTTCCTGACTCGCACCAATTTTTATACAAAAGCCATGCGGCTGACCCAGAAACTGTCTCACAGGGCCCCAAGGGAATTAAGGCCTCCACTGCTAAAAATCCATTACCTTCCGAGAGAGATTCCAGATCTTTAGAAAGGTGGGGAAAAAAGGTATTCACCTCGGCCACCTTAACCATGAGGGCATTAAACTGCCAGTTCCATATGTTAAAGTACCAACAGTTTCTGTTATCGCAGTTGAGAAGCAAAATGTCACAACCTGAACAACAAGACTTGAAGGAGTTGCAGGATTTGATGCATAGTGCAGAACAAGTGGGTAAACATACCTTGCAATGTGGTTTTGATGCTCTAGAGGCCTCATGTAGAGCTGCTGTTACAGGATCAGTCATACGTAGACATGCCTGGCTCAAGGAGCAAGCCTTACCAGATCTTGTCAAAGCTAAATTACTAGATGCCCCTCTACAAAAGGATGTATTATTTGGTGTTAAAGCTGAGGAGGTATTAAAGAAAATGGAGGAAAAGGCTAAATCAATGCAAACAGTGAAAGATTTTCTACAGGTGCAACCTCCACGTTTCAGTAGAAATTGGCCTTCCAAAAATTGGTCCTTTCCAGCCACGGACAGACCCCAAAGAGGTAGATACAGGCGCCCGAGGGGCAGAGGGCAATCTCAAGGATCGTTTAGAGGCAGACAATGGCAAGCTCCTACACAAAGAGGTGGTGAGGATAGTTCGCAGCCATTCAGAAAGCAAACCCAATGACTTTCCCCTTTGCATGCCAAGCAAGGCTCAAATGGCAGCACCCTTAGGCGGAAAACTGGCATTATTTTCGAAAAATTGGCATATTGTCACAAAAGACAAATGGATCCTGGACATTATAAACAGAGGCTACAGATTCCATTTTCTCACCCTTCCAAAAATGAGAGGCATGCCAAACCTGCCACACAATCAAAGGGCAGAGGCACAAAGACAAATTTCAGACCTCATGGACATGAAAGCTATTCAAGAGGTACCTACTCAAGAACAAGGTCAAGTTTTTTATTCCAGACTATTCCTGGTACCAAGGAAGGGAAAAGATTGGAGACCTATTTTGGACCTATCCATCCTAAACACATTTTTACTCGTGCCAAAATTCAAGATGCTCACATTACAGCAGCTTCTTCCCATGCTGGGCAAGGAGTCTTGGCTGGTAACATTGGACCTCAAGGAGGCATACCTGCATGTCCCAATCAGACAAAATTGCAGAAGATTCCTCAGATTTCTTGCAGGTTCAACCCATTATCAATTCTCTGCGTTGCCCCTTGGCTTATCTACTGCGCCCAGAGTATTCATGAAATGCCTGGCATCAGTAATTGCCTACTGCAGACTTCAAGGGATACAAATATACCCATATTTGGACGACTGCCTGATCCAAGCGGACAGCAAGCACATACTTCTGAAAAAATCTGGCTTTTGTAATAATGTTGTTGAATTCTCTGGGATACACAGTAAAAAAAAAAGAAATCAAGGCTAATACCCTCTCAGAAAATAATTTTCCTGGGTGCCAACTTGGACACAAACACCCAGATGGCCTACCTCACGCCAGAGAAACAGGGGCAACTAACTCAATACTTCAGAAAACTATCAAATTTCACCAGGCTGACTGCAAGGAAAATCCTGCAGGCTCTGGGATTCATGGCATCTTGCATCCTATTAATCCCATGTGCAAAGCTGCATATGAGGAAACTTCAATGGTACCTGAAATACCTATGGTCTCAACACAGCCACAGTTTGGAAACAATAATGCCACTAATTCCATGTCTTCAAAAGGAATTTCTGTGGTGGGCTCAAGCATGCCAAACAAACATAGGTCTCCCATTCTGCAAGCCTCAAGCAAATCAAGTCATCACAACAGACGCCTCGGACTACGCCTGGGGGGCGCACATGACAGATTGGTGCATTCAGGGCAAATGGTCCCAAAAAGAAAAGCACCTTCACATCAATCAAAAGGAAATGCTAGCAGTAATAAATGCTATTATAGCTTTCAAAGACCTTCTGCATCCAGGTCAACTATTGATAAGGACAGACAACACCACAGTAATGTGGTACATAAACAAACGGGGAGGAACCCATTCATACCCCCTATGCAGGCTGGCCATGTCACTTTGGAACATGGCTCTGGAATTACAAATCTAACTTCAAGCACAGTACGTGCCAGGCAAGGAAAACATGCTGGCAGACAACCTAAGCAGAAATATGACAGATCCACACGGATGGAAGTTGCATCCTCACGTTTTTACAAAGATAATTCAAGCATGGGGAAGGCCAGACATAGATCTCTTTGCCTCCCACAAAAATCACCAATTGACAAAATTCTGCTCAAGGACTTTTCATCCACAGGCCTGGAGAAGTGGACGTTCTCTCTTTCAGTTGGACAACAATGACAGTTTATGCCTTTCCACCTCTTCCTCTGCTGCCCAAAGTTCTATTAAAAACCAGAGCAGACAGACCAAAGATGATTCTCATTGCTCCAGACTGGCCAAGACAGCACTGGTACCCACTCCTGAGGAGCCTGACGCATTCCCCACCGTGGACCCTACCTCTAATGCCTCTTCTTCTGACTCAGCACAGCTTCAAAACTCTTCACAGTCAGCTGAAAACACTCAATCTGGCCACATGGAAGATTCCTTAACTTCACAACAGACCCTACTCTCCAAGGAGGTGCAGGATGCCATTTTGGAGGCCAGAAGGCCGTCTACTAGAAAAGCTTACTCCGCAAAATGGAAACGGTTGTGTGCCTGGAATGAGAAAAAGAGCCAGAATCCTGGAAAACTGAATTTACCTCAGATATTGCAGTATCTAGCTGAGCTGCTAAGCAGTGGACTTTCATTCTCCTCCATCAAAATCCATGCCTCAGCCATTTCTGCAGAATACAACACTGATCCACCTTTATTCTCTCACCCCCTCTTAAGACAGTTCCTCAGAGGGGCTAAGAATATAAAATCCTAAGAATATAAAACCCCCAAGGAAACGACCAATACCTGCTTGGGACCTCAATTTCATTCTAGAAAAGCTGACCTTGCCTCCTTTTGAGCCAGCTGCCTCAACAGATTTGCAATATTTGTCCTGGAAAACAGCCTTCCTTCTGGCTATCACCTCAGCTCGCAGGGTATCGGAACTACAAGCCCTCATGGCTGTGCAGCCTTTCATCATTTTCCATCAGGACAGAGTTTTCTTACGAACCAACCCATCCTTTATGCCAAAGGTGGTATCCAGGGTAGCTTTGAATCAGGCTAGCCACTTACCTGCCTTTTACCCTAACCCTCAAAACAAAGGGGAGAGACTACTACATTCCTTGGACATCCACAGACAGCTGCGTTATTATTTGGACAGAACAAAGCGTTTCAGAAAATCAGAACAACTCTTTGTGTCCTATGCTATAGGAGCTCAAGGGAAGCCAATTTCCAAACAGACAATCTCAAAATGGATAGCCCACTGCACACGCTTTTGTTACTCTTTTCATGGTAAAACTGTACCTGCAGGCATCAGATCTCACTCCACAAGGGCCACAGCTACCTCTGCAGCTTTCCTCAGAGGAGTTCCTACCAAAGATATTTTGGAAGCAGCCACTTGGAGTTCTGTGCATACTTTCTCCAAGCACTACCACCTACCATTGTACTCCAAAACTAGAGCAGGCTTTGCCACTGCAGTCTTGCAGGGCATCCTGGCTCCTCCTAGTTCCACCTAGTGCCTACCACCCCTTTTTTAGCTTTGGGATTCTACCCATCTGTTATGACTGCAGCTGTATGCACGATGAACATAGTACAGTTTTGTACCTACCATAAATGTAGATGTTCGAGTGCTAATACAGCTGAAGTCCAGGTTTCCCTCCCTCCTTCCCCTCTTGGGACAGGCCTATTGACTAACACCTCCTCATACAACCTGATTGGGGTATTCATTTATGGTGTATTTGCTTGCAACTTCTGTATTTTGATTATATTGCATTGCATTATTACATAAATTTATGTATTGCCTTCTTTCTGGGGGCACCTGACATCTGGGGCAAGAAAAACTGAAGAAAATGGCATCGGCTGGTTCTTTTATACCCCTGTCGCACTGATGTCAGGGAAGAAGCGACGACAACCGACTCCGGACCTAGACTTTGGAATTCGGCCGACCGAGGACCCACCTGACTGCAGGAGAACCCATCTGTTATGACTGCAGCTGTATTAGCACTCTAACATCTACATTTATGGTAGGTACATAACTGTACTTTTCTGCTTGTCTGACTTTGTCCCCTCCACTGGTGTCCAGGTTTGAGGTATAGGCGTCTTCCACATTAGGCCTCCCAGGAAACCTATTCCTCCTTCTTGGAACCTTTAATTTTGTTCTAGAGAAATTGACATTGCCCCCATTTGAACCTGCAGCTTCTGCCTCCCTCAAACATTGCTCATGGAAAACTGTCTTGCTAGTAGCCCTGACTTCAGCTAGATGGGTCTAAGAACTCCAAGCCCTGATGGCCAGCCCCCCCTCCCTTGTTTTTTCTTAGACAGGGTATCATTGAGAACTAACCTCTCCTTTATGCCTAAGGTGGTTAATTAGCTATCCCTTAACCAATCTATTCAACTACCGACCTTCTTCCCCTCTCCACAAAGTCGCAGAGAGAGGATTCAGCACTCCCTTGATGTTCACAGACAACTGAGATATTAACTGGACAGAGCAAAACCCCTCAGAAAATCTGAACAGCTGTTCTTTAATTTTCACCTCAGGGCTGTGGGTCTTCTTGCATCAAAGCAGACCTATCTCTTCTTAGATTTCCAAGTAGCATCTACTTTTGCTGCACTCACCATGGAAAGGATCTTGATGCCCCTGTGAAAGGCCATTCTACCAGAGCTATGGCTTCATCAAAGGCATTCTTCAAAGGATTGGATAACAGTGCCATCCTGGAAGCAGCCACCTCATCTACTAGTTATAGCATCCAGCTTGTAATATTTGGTAAAGGTATCTCCAGAGCTAAAATCAGTTTTGCCAAAGCCATTTTACATGGCTTTATAGAGAGGTCCTCTCCTCCTTCATCCTCCTTCCCTATTGAGCTCTAGTATTCTCTCTCAAATAAAGAATACTGCAGCAAGTGAATAGAAGAGCATAGAAAAGTTGTGTAAAATCTTACCATAACCATAGATGTTCTCTTCACTGCTGCAGTATTCTAGCCCTCCTGCCTTTTCCACTAGTCTCTTGTCTTTCCAGGATTTATTGACCACTTTTATCCTTACTCTGGCTTTCCTCTTGGTGCATTCAGTTCTGAGGATGGTACGTGTGTACATCAATTTTCCTGGCCTGTCTCTGACTACAGCTGATGTCAGATGTACCATGTACCCTATAATGGCAAAAGACTTTTGTATACTGGCCGACATCTGACTGGGATATCCCTCAAGTAAAGAATACTGCAGCAAAGTAGAGAAGGACATCTATGGTTATGGTAAGATTTCACACAACTTTCCTTTAACAGGAATGGCTTGGTGAGCAAGAAATCTTTGCACAGAATTCTCACTGTGACACTGCCTCTTCTGCAAGAGATTGTATGTGATCTGCTCTAGACCCCCCTCATCCTCATGAAGGTAATGGTCATCCTCCCCTGCCTACTTCATCAAGCAGCTAAAGTTGCTAATTGAATTCTGGCCAGCTGGGCCATAGTCAGGACTTGATCCCACTGGTGCCTCCTCTTGTCATTTAATGTGTTTTTATTTGGCTAGGTTATACTCCGGTATATGGCTGACATCATCTCATGCCATCTTCAACTTTTCACATTGCTTCACAACCTTGTCTTTTGACTTTCTCTCCCAATTCCCATTACAAGCAGAATATCTGTCACCTCCACAGGACTTTCCGGGGAGTTGTGTGTTCAAAATGTTTGGGAGAATTAGAGTAATATAGTAGCTTTTTAAACTAATATAATCAGTGTCTGAGTGTTGCCATCATTTTAAGCAAAGCTGGCCGGCTGCTGTACATATAGTCGGATAGTTTCTGGGAGATTGGCTTTTAGTGCCCTTTCTGACAGCATACAAAGCTGAAGAAGGTAATAAAATAATGGATTTTGACTTTCAAGGTGGTGGCTCACTGAGTAACATGTTAATGAAAGCTTTCCTAGTATGAAAATGGGAGAAATTGTTAAAAGAAAAAAAAACAGTAAAGGTATCAGTTTTGATAAACTGTGGTTAATAGCTAGTAATTACACTGCCTGAATGCTAGCAAATAAGAAATTTGGGAAAATGGACCAGAAAAGCCAAAAAAGCTGTCGCTGGGAAGAACCTTCTTTCAGCAAAAAGCAGTTCAAGTTGCAGCTTTAATTCAGGAGATGGCTTCCAGAAATTTAGAGGAAAAAATATATCAAATACACTCATAGGTGAGTAAAGGAATATATAAAATCAAGCGTCAAAGGAGTGGGAAGTGATAGATGCTTTAAGTAACTGTTCAGATGAGCTTATACAACTGCAAAAATCAGAGACTGAAGTGAAGGAAAGAGTGGCTGAACATGAGGCTTTCCAAAGAGAAATGTTTTTAAAATAGTAGAGTTAGAAGACCGAACATAAAGAGAAACACTGATTTTTTGCTATGCCAGAGAAACTGAAATTATATTCAAGTATGCAGTTGGACTGGTGTTCTGAGATGTTTGGTTGTCAACTGTAGTTTTTTTTTTTTTTTTTTTTTTTTGTAATGCAAGTGCAAATAAGCAACTGGCCTGTATTCCACATCAATGTTTGTTAATTGAGCGCAATGTGTATATGTTCCAAATGTGGATTTCAGAAAGCAAGTAAAGACCTATATTAGTAAAGTATGCAACCATATCAGCAGAAAGAGGTACTGCTGACAAAACTGCGGTAGATGGGAAACTTGTTAAAAAATGGAGGCACCAGTGTGTTTGTGGAAAACTGTTATTCGGAGGACACCAAGCAAAAGACAAGCAAGCTTATCTTGGCAGTTGAAGAATTTTGAGAGGTAGGTGAGTGGTTCAGGTTGCTATATCCAGGTGTCCCTAGATCAGAGCTGTTTTGTGAAGCAGGAAAGGCTGTGGTGTTGAAAAAAAAGAAATATATAAAAGGGACTCCGTTTCTCATTCAAGACCAGAGAGCGAGTTCCAGTGAAACATTTTTCATTGTTCTGAAGGAAAATGCTTGAGCAAAAGTAAGAAGGAAGCCCAGGAGCTGGGCAGAAGAATCAGAGGTACCTAATACCTGAACCAGAAACAAGTATTTTAGAGAGGGCATTGATGAGGAAGAACACCTGCAACAATTAATTTAGTGATTAAGTGGGATAACTGTTGAGCATCAATCCTGCTAGGTGGTGGTTAAACATATGAGCTGCTGTTTTGCAAAAAGCAATAGATGAACTGGATAGAAATTTGACTTCTTTAAATTGGTGGAAAGACTGTAAAGTATAAAGCTTACTTTGTCAGGGGTTACAAGGACAGTTAATGGACTTAAGTGAGTGTAAGTAGACATTTTGTTCTTATTAATATAACTAACAATATCTTGATTTAAATTGCATATTATTTGTAAAGTAGCTTTATACAGTATGCAGTCAGAGGCGTTTTTAGTGTAAGGTAGGAAAAGTTTTATCAGTGGCTACTGAATATGCTGGTAATAAAGTGAGAAAGTATTCTTTCCTATTTTTAATGTATCCAGCCTTTACACTGTAGTAAAATAAGAAAGGCTGATATGGAGCAATTAAATTTAACACATGGAGAAATAAATCAAACACAATGTTATGATATTTGGCTGCTAAGGGATGTAAATGTGTATCGAGCATAATTTGTGTAGAATTAAAGGATGACAACTCGCCCCCTTTTTATAGAGTTAATATTCTTAGTTTAAACTATAGACATTTTAGGAATACATAAATATACAAAATACGAAATTATGGACATGAAAAAATGTATCTATTTCCTGGGTTTGTGAAGTAAGTAGTAGGTGGGTATTTCCACCAACACCTTTTGGATGAAGATTGGCAGTCTGCAGGTACAGGAAGTTAATCATGAGAAGTCTGAACAGTATATTTCAAGTGACCTTTTTATGGCCGCAAGAGGTACAAAGTGACCTTTAAGGGGATATTGGCAAGCAGTTCAGAGAAAAAAAGTACAGCAAGAAATTAAGTTAGAAACTCTGGGAAGTGAATAATTAAACAACTGATTGCTGACCCAGCAGCTTTACTTATTCAGTGCATTAAATTTGACCGTGAACTATTTGTTAACTAGAGTAAGTTTTTCTAAAGTTAATGTTTACTGAAAGCATGTAAGTTGCTTTTCACAAATGGGAGGGGAATAAAGATAAGATGATAATAGATAGAAGTCTGTGATTATGGTTAACCTTAACTTTAAGAACAAATTATGCCTGTTATTCCAGCTGTCAGTTTGGCGCAACTGCTCCTGTTTGGAAGTGTACATTTCCTTTTTGGCGCATGTGTATAGTTTTGTTAGTTTGCTGTGAGTTAAAATTGGATGGGGTTCTTGAAAATGCATTTTATTTCATGAATGTTTTATTGAAGCAAATATGATGGGTAAATATGGCACTGATTCACATAGAGATGAGAAGCAACTACATACAAGATCAGCCTGCTCGTTATGTGGATGTATACTGTAAGGTGTAAGCATTCAAAAGAACAGTTGTTGATAGTGTGTGGAAGAAACAGCTTTTGTTATCAGAGTGGCTGCTTTTTGGATGGCCTTACATGTATAGGAACAAGTATAGAGTATTGAATTATATTAAGAAATGCATGGTGCAAATGACAGTGTTACAGGAAACCATTTGGGTAGAAATAAGCAAGTGAATCTAATGAAGGATTTCATGGTGGCCATTCAGTAGAGTATAGGGGAAAAACAAACAGGAATAAAGGAGTAGTAATACTGATTGTGAGAGAAGCCCCAGTAATGATACAAAAAAGAAAGACAATTATAGATATGTGGTGGTAAGGGCTTATTGGTGAGAGGGGGGGAAATTACACTGGCATGTATTTATATTCCATCTAAAACTATTGTTATGGAGCAGTGGAAAATTTGGGAAGCAGTAAGCTTTCAGCATTGAATATTATTTATGGGTGGAGACTGGAACCTGAATTAAAATAGTGGGGATATATCTAGGGGACTTAGAACGGAAATATGAGTGGGTAGATTTTTGAAGAACTACATTAGTGGTTGGTATGAAAGATGTGAATTCAGTAGCAGGAACTCATAGACTTTGCATACAATAACTGGGCTAGATTGGAAGGAAATAGTTCACAGAATCATGTGTGTGTAATTGAAAGTTTTGAGACCTGTCTAATGATACGAGATCTTGCACTAGTAAATACTAAGATAAAGATGCAGGTCAATGAAGTAAAAATGATACATTGGCACATGTTCTTTGTGTTTCACTGTTGCAGTCATCACATTTGGGTTATCTGCTTGCAGTAGCCCTCATTCGGCCTGATTATCAAAGTCTTGGGTCCTGCGTCGGATGCTGTCTCATCTTCCATGACGTCAGGTCGTCAGGGGTATAAAGCATGCAGCCAATGCCATTACATCAGTCTTTCTTGCTATGTGGTGCCCGAAGCAGAAGCAGTTCGCAAGTACCGGTTGGCCGACTCCTGAAATTTTCGTTTTCGAGTTTCAGAATCGACGTCTTCAACTAAGCTAAGTACCCCGTTGGGTAACCTTTTTCTTGCTCTAAACTGATGTCAGTAAAAGTTAACAATTGTATTTTTTGTGGAAGGCAAATACCTCATAAAGATTTTCATTCGTACTGCATTCCTTGCCTAGGCCCAGACCACAACGTACCTTGCTGTCGGATTTGTGCCTTATTCAAACCTCGAACTATTCAGCAGTTTATTTACGCTTCTAAATATTTTGGTACTTTGTTCAATTATCCAGAAATGGCTTCAGTAAGCCACCCGACTACCGACATTCCGAAAAAATGCAAACATAAAGATAGAGACAAACCGCATAGGTCCAAAGCTGCCGACAACGCTTCTCCTAAGCTAGTCGCCAGTTCGCCGGTACTCAGTGAGGCGCTTTTGCAGCCCCTGATACTTCAGTTTTGCAGGCCTCTACTGAGACCCATTCAGAGTCTGGTATGCTGCTAGATGCTTCTTCGACTGTGGAACCTGCAGATGTCTCTACCTTGGATGGTTCCGGAGCCGCTGTGCAGGCACCGGCTTCTGAGGATGTATTCAGGCCTACTGACTTGCATATTAAACTGACGCCATCCTCTTCTTCAAGGCCTAAAACTCTATCCATGCCTAGAAAACCGATGCCCAGACAGCATGGTCAGGCTCCTATGCCTAAAAAACAAATAAGAATGGCTGAAGACCTTATTACTCTAATCAGGGGAAGCCACCCTTCCCCCTCTAAGAGACTTAGGACTGATTTTCCTTCTGATTCTTCTGTTCAGGACTCTGAAATTTCTGTTTCCTCTGATGAACAGGATTTACCCTTGTCTACCTATGAGGATTCTGATGCAGAGGACTCCATTTCATCTGCTTCCCCTCCAGAGGATTTCTCTTTTGGTGAAACCTTGCTTCCTCTTAGGGAGCATTTTCGCTGGGAGCGCCATGATTACTCTGACTACAAAAGGAGGCTTAGGGATTTCTTACTTCTGATCCAATGCAGGCCTTTGGCCATCCCTCCTGTACTGGACATTGTTGATGATGCCTTCTTGGAATCTAGCCTGGCCCTTGACTCTTTACCTCCTGCTCCTGATAGGTATTACAGGGTTCCTGACTCTCACAAGTTCCTCTTTAAAATTCCTACTGCGGATCCTGACACTATTTCACAAGGACCCAAGGGTATTGAGGCTACTACTGCCAAAAATCCTACCCCCTTTGATAGAGATTCCAGGGCGCTGGATAGATGGGGTAAGAAGGTATACACTTCTGCACCCTTGGCCATTAGGGCCTTAAACTGCCAGTTTCATATGTTAAAGTATCAGCAGCATATTATTGGACTGCTTAAACAGAAAATTATGTCGATTCCTGACTGTGCTGAAAATAAAGATTTACAGGATTTAATGCATTCTGCTGAACAAGCTGGAAAGCATACTTTGCAATGTGGTTTTGATTCATTAGAAACATCTTGCTGGGCTGCTGTCACTGTGTCTGTACTTAGAAGACATGCTTGGCTTAAGGAGCAATCTTTGCCAGATTATTTTAAAGCTAAATTGCTGGATGCTCCCCTAAACCAAGACCACCTGTTTGGTAACAAAGCAGAAGTACTACTTAAAAAGATGGAGGAAAAAGCTAAATCTATGCAAACTGTTAAAGATTTCCTGCAAGTACACCCTCCCAGATTTATTGGGCATTGGCCCTCTAAGAATTGGTCCTTTCTGCCTTTTCCAGGCCTTCAGTCCAACCCAGAACCAGCAGAACACCCAGGCGTCAGTCCCAAGGTACTCACAGGACTAAGCAGTGAGGGTCTCCCACTTCCAAAGCAGGGAGGTAGTAAGACTCCCCCCTATGGTAATCTGTCTCAATGACTTAACTTTAAACCTTCAAAGCCCTGCACAACTGATTGTTCCTTTAGGGGGAAAGATTGCCCTGCAGGGAAAAAATTGGGAATTCATTACCCAGGACAAATGCGTTTTAAATATTGTTTCCCAAGGATACAGATTCCACTTCCATTCCTTACCAACCCCAAAAGGTTGACCAGATCTACCCCCAAATCAGTGGGCAGAGGCTCAAAAGCAAGTTCTCTCTCTCTCTCTTTTGAGCATCAGGGCTATTCAGCCTGTCCCAGAAGAAGAATGGGGGCAAGGTTTCTACTCGACTTTTCCTGGTACCCAGAAAAGACAATTCTTGGCATCCTATCCTGGACCTGTCTATCCTAAACACATTTTTGGTGATCCCAAAATTCAAGATGCTAACTCTTCATCACTGCTTCCTATGCTAGGCAAAGATGCCTGGTTGGCAACACTGGATTTAAAGGAAACCTACCTGCACATCCCAATAAGTGAATCTTGCAGAAGTTATCTACGCTTCAAAGCAGGCTACACGCACTATCAGTTCTCTGCACTGCCCTTTGGCTTATCTACTGTGCCCAGGGTATTCACAAAGTGCCTATCTCCAGTCATTGCATTTT
The DNA here is from genome assembly GCF_019279795.1 of Protopterus annectens. Lineage (NCBI taxonomy): Eukaryota > Metazoa > Chordata > Ceratodontiformes > Protopteridae > Protopterus > Protopterus annectens. Next base: position 629,106,747 of record NC_056733.1, read on the forward strand.
GCAGGCAAAGAAACAATCAAATATACCCATACCTGGATGATTGTCTAATTCAGGCAGAAAGCCAGGACATACTTTTAAATCATCTGGCATTTGTAAGGAAATTTTTAACTTCTCTGGGGTACACCATAAACGAAAAGAAATCACATCTGGTATCCTGTCAACAAATTGTATTCCTGGGAGCAAGCTTGAATACAACTTCCCAGATGGCCTACCTTATGCCAGAGAAACAAGTTAATTTGACAGCCTACTTCAAACTACTGGCACAAAGACCCAGCTATCTGCAAGGAAAATACTGCAAGCCCTGGGGTTCATGGCCTCCTGCATTCTACTGATTCCATATGCAAGACTGCATATGAGGAAACTACAATGGTATCTAAAAAGCCTATGGTGTCAACATTGTCAGGATCTAGAATCAATAATTCCTATCGTACCTTGTCTACAGATAGAGTTCCTTTGGTGGGCAGAGGCCTGCCACCAAAACAAGGGACTGCCATTCACTCTACCCCCTGCCACCCAAACCCTAACAGACACATCAGACTATGCATGGGGGGCTCACTTGGCAGGGAAGTGCATTCAGGACAAATGGAACCCAAGTCAAATGCACCTGCATATCAATCAAAAAGAAATGTTAGCTGTACAGAATGCCCTGACAGCCCTCAAGGACCACATTCTTCCAGGACAATTATTAGTAAAGACGGACAGCACCACTGTTGTGTTGCATAAACAAGCAGGGAGGAACACACTCATATCTTCTCTGCAGACTAGCCATGGCTCTGTGGAGCACAGCCTTGAGCTACCAGGTGCACCTACAGGCTCAATTTCTGCCAGGAAAGCTAAATACACTGGCAGACGACCTAAGCAGAACTCTCATGCAACCACACGAGTGGAAACTAGAACCAAAAATATTCAACATGTTGCGAAACAAATGGGGGAGCCCAGAGCTAGACCTATTTGCCTCCCCCCAGAACTGCCAATTGGACAAATTCTGCACAAGGACTCCCCACAAACAAGCTTGGAAAGAAGTTTTCCCAGGTGAAGGACAGGGCATCTAATCAGTTTATGCCTTCCCCCTCTGCCCCTCTGCCTCTCCTCTATAAGGTACTACTAAAGATCAAACTGGGCAAACCAAGGGCAATACTGTTTGCACCAGACTGGCCACACCAACACTGGTACCCACTCTTGCTCAGTGTCACTGCTGGCACCATGCCACCTGCCTCAGACTCCTGCCCTGCTGTCCCAGCAGGAGGGCCAGATCCTGCACCCACAGCTTCAAACCCTGAACCTGGCAGCCTGGCTAATTACCTGATCTCTCCCTTACCATCCCTCAGTAAGCAAGTGATGGATGTCATTCTAGAGGCAAGGAGGCCTAGTACTAGAAAATCCTATGCTGAAAAATGGAAAATATTCTGTTCCTGGAGCCAAACTCGGGGGATGGGCACAGCAGTGCCCAATTTATCTCAGCTTCTTCAGTACTTGACTGAGATGCTTCACAAGCGCCTTTCCTTTTCCTCCATCAAAATTCATGCCTCAGCCATTTCAGTTCAGTACAATACAGAACCACCCCTCATGTTCATCGTGTTTCACTGCTGCAGTCATTACACTTGGGTTATCCTGCCGTCAGGGGGTCCCGCAGTCGGCCAGAGTTCCATAGTCTTGGTCTGGCGTCTGTTGCTGTCGCTTCTTCCCTGATGTCAGTGCGCCAGGGGGTATATAAGATGCAGCCGACGCCATTTTCTTCACTCTTTCTTGCCGCGCGGTGCCCGAAGCAAAAGCAGTTCGCAAGTGCCGGTCGGCCGACTCCTGAGATTTTCAATTCGAATTTCAGAACCGAAGTCTTCAATAAAGCAAAGTACCCCGTTGGGGAAACTTTTTCTTGCCTCAGACCGATGTCAGTAAAAGTTAATAATTGTATTTCTTGTGGGAAGCAAATACCTCATAAGGATTTCCATTCTTACTGTATTCCATGCCTAGGGCCCAGACCACGACGTCACTAGTTGTCGGTTTTGTGCTAGATTTAACAAGCACACTACTAAACGTCGGTTTGACTTTGCTCGCCATTACTTTGGCCGAAGGTTCAATTATACCATGCCGTCGGAACAACCAACGACCGGAATACACAAAAAAAAACGTAAAGACAAGGATAAGGACAGGCATCCGAGGCCCAAAACTGATGATGAAGCCTCTTCTAGGCCAGTCGCCAGTTCTCAGTGAGGCGCTTTCGCAGCCCCTGACACCCGCTACCTCAGAGCCACAGGCCGCCTCCGACTCCCACTTGGAGATGTCTAGGCCTCTGGAAACTCACGGTATTGGGCCTATGGAAACTAACCCCTCAGATGGGTCCGGAGCCACTGGGCAGGCATCAGCTTCTGAGGGTGTTTTCAGACCTTCACAGCTTACCATCAAAACTACAGCCAAGTCCAAAACTCCATTAACGACAAAGAAGCAAGTACAGCATCCACCTGGACAGGCCTCTATGCCTGAAAAACAGATGCGCAAAATGGCCAAAGAATTAATTACTCTGATCAGGGGTTCTCATTCCCCTCCTGATAAAAGGCCTAGGCAGGATACAGACTATGATTCCTCTGACCAGGTTTCCATTTCTTCTGATGCCTCTTCAGACCAGGGATACTTTTTACCCCCCTATGAGAGGACTCTGATGCTGAAGAATCAATTCCTTCAGCCTCTCCTCCTGAGGATTACTCTTTTGGGGAAACCTTACATATCATGAGGGAGCATTTCCATTGGGAGGGCCAGGATTACTCAGAATCCAAGAAAAGGCTCAGAGACTTTCTTTTATTGCCTCAGCACAGGCCCCTTGCTATTCCGCCAGTGTTAGATATTGTGGATGATGTGTTCTCTGAATCCAGTTTAAATCCTGATTCTTTGCCCCCTGCTCCAGTCAAGCCAGACAGGTACTACAGAGTCCCTGACTCTCACAAATTTCTTTATAAAAACCCTGTTGCTGACCCAGAAACTATTTCCCAGGGTCCCAAAGGGGTAAAGGCTTCCACAGCTAAAAATCCAGTCCCCTCTGACAGGGATTCTAGGGCATTAGACAGATGGGGGAAGAAAGTTTACACTTCTGCAACTTTAGCAGTCAGGGCTTTAAATTGCCAGTTTCACATGCTTAAATACCAACAATATTTAATGCCTCTGTTAAAACAGAAAATGCTTACAAGTTCAGAACATCCTGACTATAAGGAAATGCAGGATGTAATGTGATCCTATCTCGCCTACATTCATTACTGGTGGGCTCGTAGCCGAGAATTGGCTCCGACTCGGCCGCTGTAACAAGCACGGAGTCTCTCATTGGCTGGGCCAACCCTGTAGCCCAGGATGCACCACACCCAAACCCCCAGATCTCATTTGCCGCTCCTGGAGTATCGACGTGGTCTCAACTTGGCTGTGGCTAAGTACCCTCTTTTTGATCTTTTTGATCTTTCTAAGCTGGTTTTTGTAGGAGAATTTATATCCAAAAGCTATTTTAATAGCTACATTGTTGTATTGACCTTGTGTCTGAGTGGGACTGTTGTTTTTCTTGTTCTGTGGTGGTCCTTCTGTTTGGCGGGCTAGGCCCGTTTAAGTTAGAGGGCCTTTGCCCTATCTGGTGTCTCGGCATTTAAATTAGAGCCGTTCCTCCCTTTCCTCCACGTGTTTGAGTTGTATTGTGTCTTGATGTCTACTAAAGAGCAGAAAGAACATAAGCCATCGGGCTTTAAGAAATGTGCGAAGTGTAATTATAAAATGTCTTTGACAGACGGTCACGCGATATGCGTTTATTGTCTTGGCGCCAAACACTTGCAAGAATCTTGCAGTGTCTGTCATGCTTTCTCTTCAAGGGTTTTGCAGGAGAGAAAAAATAAACTTATCCTGAAAGGTTTAATTAAACCCTCCTCTGAGGAAGCTGTAGTTTCTTCTCCTTCTGAAAAATCCAGGGTTAAGTCAAAAAAGAAGTCCCCGGTTCCGTCCACTTCTTCGGAGCCGCCGGAGAAAAGATCAAGATGGATGTCCCCTTCCTCGGCTCCACTGGTCTCGGAGCCGTTGGATAAAGGGTCTAAAGCTGTCTCTCCTTCCTCAGCTCCATTGATCTCGGAGCCGCAAGATTCAGGGTCGACAGCTGGGTCTCCTTCCTCGGTTCAATTGATCTCGGAGCCGCAGGAAAATTTATCTATTTCAGAGCCGGCTTCCTCGGTTCCACAACCTTCGGTGCCGAAGGAGGTTTCGGTGGATGTCCTTCAAGGATGCATCTGCAGTCCTTACAAATGGGTTGTCCTGTCGTCAGGCAGCCCTTCGGTCGGCCGGATTCCAAAGTCTGGGTCCGGCTTCGGCTGGTGTCGCACTTCACCCGACGTCATCGCTGCAGTTTTTTGGGTATAAAGGCATCAGCCAACGCCATTTTCCTCAGTCTTTCTTGCCGCGTGGCGCCCGAAGCAGAAGCTGTTCGCAAGTGCCGGTCGGTCAGATCCAGAGATTACTACCGAATACTACTTTGAAAACTTCTAAAAAGCTAAGTACCCCGTTGGGGACTCTTTCTTGCCTCAGCCGATGTCAGAGAAAGTGAATAACTGTTTATCTTGTGGGAAACAAATACCTCATAAAGATTTCCACTCCTACTGCATACATTGTTTAGGCCCAGACCACGACGTAGCAGCTTGTTTAGCCTGTGCTTCTTTTAACCGACGGACGCTTAGACTTCGGTCGGAGTTTGCTGAACAGATTTTTGGCTCTGATTTTGCCTATATTATGCTGTCGGATCCTCCAAAAAACGCAAAGAAAAGGACCGACACTCGCGGTCCGCGGTTTCGGCCAAAACCGCGATTAAGCAAACCGCGAGAGTCTCGGTTTCGGCCAAAACCGAGCAAGCGGTTCTTTCTTCAGCCGAAACCATGCCTTCTACCGAGGCCTCCTCTAACCTGGTAGAATCGGCTTCTGAAATCCAACCTTCTGTTGCGGTTTCTCAGGAATTATCAGACACTATTCCCCTGGATATTTCAACCCCTGCACGTGGAGCTGCTAGGCCTCCTGCAGCCATGTCTATTAAGGCCTTTGCCAGGGCTAAAGCAGCCAAAGCTTCAAAAACGGTGCCTGCCAAACCCCCCTCACACAGGCCCAGCACCAGCTCCCATATGCTTTCTTTGGCTGAGGATCTTATTTCTTTAATTCGTGGATCCCAGCCTCATCCAGACAGGACCTCTCTCCCACCTCCAGAAAAGAGGCCTAGAGCAGAGCCCCCTGAGCCAGTATCCACAGATGATTCCTCTGATGACTCAGAACATACAGACCCTCCTGAGGCTCCTTAGTCCCCTTACGAAGACTCTGATGCTGAAGAGTCCATTCCTTCAGCCTCTCCACCTGAGGAATTTTCCTTTGGGGAAACCTTGCATGCTATGAGGGAACAATTTCAGTGGCAGGGCCAAGATTTCTCAGACTCCAGAAAAAGGCTTAGAACCTTTCTACATTTGCCACAACATAGGCCTTTAGCTATACCTCCAGTTCTTTCTGTTGTAGATGATGCATTTAATGATGCTTGCACTGCTCCTGATTCATTACCTCCGGCTCCTGCTAAGCCCGATAGGTTCTACAGGGTCCCGGACACTCATCACCATTTATACAAGGCTCCTTTTGCAGATCCAGAGACTATCTCTCAGGGCCCTAAAGCTGTAGCAGCTACTTCTACTAAAAAACCCCTCCCCTCTGAAAGGGAATCCAGGTCCTTAGAGAGATGGGGTAAAAAAAGTTTACACCTCTGCTACTTTGTCAGCTAGGGCTTTGAACTGCCAATTTCATATGATTCAATATCAAGAGTTTATGCTTGACCAGTTAACTAAAAGCTGTCCTCTGAAGAATCTTTAGATAAAAAATATGTTCAGGAAATGGTACATAACATACAGCAGGTTAGTAACCATTCTTTAAAATGTGGCTATGATGCACTGGAGGCTTCCTTTAGATCAGCCATGACTGGCACAGTTATCAGGAGACATGCATGGTTGAAAGAACAGGCGTTACCAGACCATGTCAAATCAAAGCTTTTGGATGCACCCATGGACAAGGTCAATTTATTTGGTTCCCCTGCACAGCAGGTACTAAAAAAGATGGAAGAGAAGGCGAAATCTGTACAAACAGTGAAAGATTTCTTACAGGTTCAACCTCCAAGGTTTAGCAGGAACTGGCCCTCCAAGAATTGGTCCTTTCCGGACTCCTCTAAGACACAGAGAGGCTGGAATAGGCGTTCTAGAGGCAGAAACCAATCCAGGGGTGCCTACAGGGGACGCCAGTGGCAAGGTAACAACCAGCGAGGCACGGACGCAGCCACCACCACTACAACAACTCAATCACAGTGACTTGGCAGTGGCTCCGCCTACCAGGGAACAACTAGAAGCACCCTTAGGCGGAAAGCTAACCTTATTTTCAAAGAACTGGCATTGCATCACAAGGGAAAAATGGATTTTGCAAACTATAGACCAAGGTTACAGGTTCCATTTCCATACTCTACCAGGAAAGAGAGGAATGCCAAACCTACCACCTACTCAGAGGGCAGAAGCTCTAAAGCAAATATCTCAACTATTAAGAATGAGAGCTGTGGAAAAGGTACCATCTATGGAGCAAGGAAAGGGATTTTACTCCAGACTCTTCCTGGTACCAAGAAAAGAAAACAAATGGAGGCCTATTCTAGACCTGTCCGCTTTAAACACATTCCTCATTGTTCCAAAATTCAAAATGCTGACCCTACAGCAGCTTCTTCCCATGCTGGGCAAGGAGTCTTGGTTGGTAACTCTAGATCTCAAGGAGGCATACCTGCACGTCCCCATACGACCAATTTGCAGAAGATACCTCAGATTTCTTGCAGGATCAGAGCATTATCAATTCTCAGCATTGCCCTTTGGCTTATCTACTGCGCCCAGAGTGTTCACGAAATGCCTGGCATCAGTAATTGCTCATTGCAGACTTCAGGGGATCCAAATTTATCCCTACCTGGACGACTGCCTGATACAAGCGGACAACAAAAGCAAGCTAACAGAAGACTTACAGTCATTTACCTGCTGCAAGCCCTGGGATATACAGTCAATATAAAAAAGTCAAGGCTGATTCCATCCCAAAGAATAACCTTTCTGGGTGCAGAGCTGGACACATCAAAACAAATGGCATTCCTAACTGCAGTAAAGAAAGAGCAACTACCACTCTACTTCTTGGCATTAACAAAGCAGAACCATCTAACTGCAAGAAAAGTACTACAAGCCCTAGGCTTCATGGCATCCTGCATAATTCTGGTCCCTCATGCCAGACTGCATATGAGAAAGCTACAGTGGTACCTAAAGAATTTGTGGTCCCAACACAAGCACAGCCTGGAAACCAAAATTCCAATAATCCCATGCCTGAAGCAAGAGTTCCTATGGTGGGCTCAGGCCTGTCAATCAAACACAGGATTGCCCTTCTGCAACAGTCAACCAAGCCAAACCATCACGACAGATGCCTCAGACCTCGGTTGGGGGCACACATGCTGGGCAAGTGCATACAAGGCTTATGGACTCAAGACCAGCTGCCTGCACATAAATCTAAAGGAAATGCTGGCAGTAAAATTGGCAATCCAGTCATTCAGACCATTTCTCCAAGAAGGTCAGTTGATGATAAGGACAGACAACACCACAGTTATGTGGTACATCAACAAACAGGGAGGCACACATTCATATCCTCTATGCCGGCTGGCACTGGACCTATGGGATGTGGCTCTGAGCTACAACATTCAGTTACAAGCAATTTTTGTACCGGGAAAAGAAAACATTCTAGCAGACATATTAAGCAGAACTACCACACATGCCCACGAATGGATGCTGCATCCGGACATCTTCAAAGCCATCACAAGAGAATGGGGATTACCACAAATAGACTTATTTGCATCCCCACTCAATCACCAGCTAAAGAAATTCTGCACAAGGACGTACCACCCACTTGCTTGGAAGGTGGACTCCCTATCTTTCAGTTGGAAAAACCTGACAGCATACGCATTCCCACCACTTCCTTTGATGCACAAGGTGCTTCTGAAGATCAAAGAGGAACGTCCGAAGATCATTCTGATAGCTCCAGACTGGCCAAGACAACATTGGTACCCATTGCTGAGGAGCATGTCTCTGGAACAAATATGGACACTACCCCTGATCCCATTACTGTTAACACAGAACAACTACAACATCCTGCATCCAAACCTGAAAACTCTGCAGCTAACTGCCTGGAACATTACATAAGAGCAATTAACCCAAATTTATCCCAAAGGGTTAAAGACATAATCCTGGAGGCTCGTAGACCATCAACAAGAAAGAATTATGCAGCAAAATGGAAAAGATATCTCATTTGGAGTACTGCAAAGGGAAAAGATGTGACACTGGTAAACATAGCCAACATCCTGGAGTACTTGGCAGAGCTCTTCCATACAGGCCTGTCCTATTCTTCCATCAAGATACATGCATCAGCTATTTCAGCAGAATACAGCTTGGATCCTCCTGTCTTCTCTCATCCTCTGCTCAGACAGTTTCTGAGAGGAATTAAAATGTAAAACCTCCCAGGAAACCACCATTGCCAGCATGGGACTTGAACTTTGTGCTAGAAAAATTGACACTTCCCCCTTTCGAACCAGCAGCAACAGCAGAATTACAATACTTATCCTGGAAGACTGCTTTCCTGCTGGCAATAACTTCAGCAAGAAGGGTCTCTGAACTACAGGCATTAATGGCAGTGCAACTCTTCCTGATCTTCCATCAAGATAGTGTCCATGAGAACAAATCCTACATTTATGCCTAAGGTGGTATCCAGAGTGTCTTTAAATCAGGCTATCCACCTACCTACATTCTTCCCCAACCCACAGAACAGGGGAGAAAGACTCTTGCATACCTTGGATGTACATAGACAATTATGCTACTACCTGGACAGGACCAAGTCCAATCGAAAAACTGACCAGCTTCAGGTAGCATATGCAACAGGAAAGGAAGGAAAACCAATTTCAAAACAGACAATCTCCAAATGGATAGGAAATTGCATTAGATTTTGTTACTCCTACCATGGAAAGAAAACTCCAGAGAACATCAGGCCTCACTCCACAAGGGCTACAGCCACTATCACAGCTTTCTTACGAGGAGTGGCTACCAAGGACATTATAGAGGCTGCTACTTGGACCTCCGTGCATACATTTGCCAAGCATTACAATTTACCTTTACACTCTAGATCCCGAGCAGGTTTTGCCACTGCTGTTTTGCAAGGGATCCTAGCTACACCATAATCTCTACTCTTTTCCTCCTCCCCTAGTTTAGCTATGGTATTCTACCCATTTGTAAGGACTGCAGATGCATCCTTGAAGGACATAGTACAGTTTTGTACCTACCATAAATGTAGATGTCCGATAGGAATGCATCTGCAGTCAGGATTACCCACCCACCTTCCCCTCTGAGGTACTCCTAGGGTATTTGCCATCCTTCAGCTAACTTGGGGGGGATCTATTATGGTGTATTTGTTTGTATATATGTACATACATGCTAATTTATGTGTTTGCTCTCTACTACTTGGAAACATTGCCATTTATCCAAATTTAGCCATCCAAGAGGGCACCTGGCATCTGGGGCAAGAAACACGGAGGAAAATGGCGTCGGCTGATGCCTTTATACCCGAAAAACTGCAGCGATGACGTCGGGTGAAGTGCGACACCAGCCGAAGCCGGACCCAGACTTTGGAATCCGGCCGACCGAAGGGCTGCCTGACGACAGGGCAACCCATTTGTAAGGACTGCAGATGCATTCCTATCGGACATCTACATTTATGGTAGGTACAAAACTGTACTTTCTCGAGCCTGCTTCGGCTCTGATCATTTTGGTGCCGATTCGGAGCCGTTCCCCTAGCCGTGTCTCTGATCCAGTGGGAAGGGTTTCTTGACCCCCTTCCGTCTCCTCCAGGTCCTCCAGACTGTCGGATTCGGATGTAGATTGGGTGGTCCAGAGGCTCCTCCAGTCACCAGTGTTATCTAAATTATTTTCGGCTCCAGCCCAGTCGGCTCCTGAGCCTACCATGGTATCGGTTCCATTTCTTCCTCCTCCGACAACCTTGGTGTTGTCGGAGTATGCTGAGTCGAGTGAAGTCCTTGGGTCGGCCCCGAGACCCCCTGCCAGTCTTTCGGTCCCGACCTCTGCTCCAACCTTCTCTATTCCTTCTACAGGTTTCGGCACTCTGGTGTCCTCAGTCGGGCCCGAGGGGATATATCTGGGCCTCTGGCTTTGGCTCCGAGTCTCCCCCTTGATGCTTCTGCTAGGGGAACCCCAACTCCAGTCATGGTTTCGAAGATGGGCCTCTCCTCCGATTCTGGGGGACCCGCCTTCGAGGCTATGAGGAGCGCTCTGGCCAAGTCCTTGGGGTGACTTCACCCGAATCGGCATCTCCTTCCCCAGACACTGCGACTAGAGTTTCTGGTGCCCCCCTATCTCTGGACAGCGGGGCTCCAAGGCCTGAGGACACCTCCTTGTGTGGTCCTCTGCTTTCTGAGGGCCCTTCAGAGTCGGTGCTTGAAGAGCCTCCCAGAAAGAAGCTGTATAAGAGGAAGCATCTAGACTCCCCAGATGAGTGTGTCACCTCAGATACCGACCTCGATGATGCAGAAGGGTACCCGAAGTCATCCTCCGATGATGTCTCATTCTCTGATATCCTGGAGATCTTGAGACAGCGGGGCGACTGGCCATCCAAAAACCCTTCTGAGGAGGAGTCGGTCTTCCTCAAGGCCTTTGGAGCCCAGCCTTCCTCCTCCTGGGTGTCTCCACCCTTCGATGAATTGTTGGATCTTATTTGTCGAAGGGTGTGGGAACACCCTGACTGTGGAGCCAGTTCCTAGCCACCCCAATAAATTCTTATCTGCGCCTCCTGGAAAAGAGTTTTTGACTAAGGGAGTACCTGTGGATGCCATGGTGGTGGCGTCTGCCACTCAGCAGGACGTGGCAGAGGCTTCTACTTCCATCCATCCTCCTAATAAGGAGTCTAGGAGCATGGATAGGTATGGGAAACGTACCCAGTCTTCAGCGACCTTTACCTTGCGGTCGCTGAATTACTTGTGTCATTTTACGCGGCTCCAAAGGGATCTCATAAAGGAGTTGGGAGATACCATGTCAGGTAACTTGCCTGAGTCGTTGACCCAGTCTGTCAACGCCCAGCTGTCTACCCTTTCTTCCGTCAACTCGTCCATGAGGCTCATATCTTATGCAGCCGAGGGGGCAGGTAGAGCAGCGAGTTCAGGCGTAGCCCTCAGGAGGCAAGCCTGGATGCGCTTGTGTCATTTTGCGAAGGCTTTCAAGTCTTCTTTCACGGACGCCCCATTCGACGGGTCCTCCCTTTTTGGACACAAGGTGAAAGACACCCTCACTAGATGTGAGCAGGAGGGCAAGACTTTGTCTGCCGTTTGGGCCCGTTTTTCTCTTCCCACTAGACCTTATCCCAAGGCTCAGAGGGGAGGAAAAATGTGGTTCAGAAAGTCTCAAAAGTCTTTCCCTGCCCATCAGAGTGATCCCCCCCCCTCCAGAGGCAGAGAAGGGGGGAATTACTCTGGAAGACGTTGCCCTAGAGGCGGCAGAGGCCCCCACAATACAGGACACCGCAAATCCTTTCATGGTTCCTCCTTCCAATGTCCCTGAGGGATTACCAGACTGCATCTCCGGAGCCAGTCGGGGGTCGTTTTCCGGAGCATCTTCAGGCCTGGGAGTCCATCACTCAGGATCGATGGGTGCTTCGAATCATCACCGGAGGTTATACCATTCCCTTTATCCGTTCTCCCCCACCGTCAAAGAGAATCCCGGACGTTCCACCCAGTCAACGGGATCAAGCAGCACTAGAAATCTCAAAGCTGCTAAGAAAAGGAGCCATTCAACCAGTCCCCGCAGACCAGATCGGATCAGGAACTTACTCGAGATTATTTTTGGTGCCGAAAAGAACATGGGACTTGAGACCCATTCTGGATCTCAGCCGTTTGAACCGCTTTGTAAAGAAGTCCAAGTTCCGGATGGTCACTTTGCAATCCATTCTCCCCCTGCTGGAGAAAGGAGTATGGATGTGCTCCATAGATCTCAAGGACGCCTGTTATCACATCAAGATACACGAGGCCTCCAGGCATCATTTACGCTTCCGGCTGGGGGCCAGTCATTTTCAATTCCGGGCCCTGCCCTTTGGTCTCACCACAGCCCCCAGGGTGTTTACCAAGTGTTTGGCAGTGGTGACTGCTCACCTGAGACGTCTAGGATTCCAGGTGTTTCCTTATCTAGACGACTGGCTCCTCACCGCCCCCACCAGGCATCTACTTATTCAAGCCATGATAACTACTGTCAAATTGGGACATCTACTAGGAATTACTTTCAATTGGGCAAATTCTGTATTGCTGCCATCGCAGCGTGTTGCCTTTATCAGCGCAGAGCTAGACTCTTTAAAGATGCGAGCATTTCTACCCAGGGAGAGATTAAAGGTGTTGCAGGCCCAAGTTCTGGCCTTGCTGCCCCGGAGAAAAGCCCAAGCCAGAACGGTTCTTCAATTGTTGGGAACAATGGCGGCTACCATTCTTCTAGTCCCTCTTGCCAGGTTACACATGCGAATACTTCAATGGCTCCTTTCGGTCCAGTGGTCATATCAGGAACTGCCCTTGTCCCATCCCATCTTCCTCACGGAGAGATGCCGACAAGATCTTCGTTGGTGGCTTCTCCCCTCCAATCTGAATCAAGGGAGATCATTCATCCCCCCGCTGCCACGGTAACCATGGACGCCTCCCAGATAGGGTGGGGGGGCATTATCTGGGCAGAACGGTCCAAGGTACCTGGCAAGATCACGAGACTCACTTGCATATCAGTGTTCTGGAGATGAGAGCAGTGCTTCTAGCGTTGCAGGCACTACACAGCTTTCTTCCCCAGGGAACTATTGCGATTCTTTCCGACAATATGCCGGTTGTCTGGTATCTGAACAAACAGGAGGGGACCAAGTCCTATCCCCTTTGCAGGGAAGCCATGAGAGTGTGGAACTGGGCGATTGCTTCCCAGCGTGTTCTTGTGGCAACGCACATTCCGGGGAAGTCCAACGTGATAGCAGACAGGCTGAGCAGAGCTATTCTGATGCCTCATGAGTGGTCCCTGAACGATCGAGTGGCTGCTCAGATTTTCTCCAAGTGGGGTCTCCACTGCTGCGACCTCTTTGCCAGTCACCTAAATGCAAAGTGCAGCAATTTTTTCACTCTGATCCCTCCTCAGGGGGAGTCACCAGGGATGCTCTAGTCCACAGTTGGCCCTCCGGTCTGCTCTACGCCTTCCCTCCAATCCCTCTTCTGCCAAGAGTGATTCAGAAGGCAATCTGTTTGGGAAGCAGCATGATTCTGATCGCACCACACTGGCCCCGTCAAGTTTGGTTTCTCTTCCTTCGGAAGTATGCGGTGGATGGTCCTTGGATTCTGGACCCAGCTCCAGACCTATTGACTCATCAGTCGGGGCAGCCCCATCCATCCCTCCGAACTCTCTAACTCGCTGCTTGGCTGCTCCACTTCCTGCCTTAGTCAGACAACATACTCTTACCCCGGAAGTGGTACAGATTCTGTCCTCTTCTCACAAGTCTTCTACTAGGAAGATATACTCTAGTAAATGGAAGAGAGTTGCAATTTGGGCCGAGCAGCGTGATCTTAATCCCTTACAGCCCCTGTATCAGCGGTCTTAGATTTTTTGGCAACACTTTTTAGACAGGGTACCGCTATCTCCACTATAAAGGTTCAACTGGCGGCGATCTCTAACTATCATGTTGCTCATGAACCTTCCCTCATGGGTCATAGGCTGTGTAAAGCCTTTCTGAAAGGAGCCTGGTTGATTCGCCCCCCGGTTTCGCAACCCGTTCTACCATGGGACTTTAAATATGGTGCTCGGAGCTTTAACGTCTCCTCCCTTTGAGCCGGCAGCCACTTGCGAATTAAAATTCTTATCATGGAAGACTGCATTTTTGGTAGCCATTACTTCAGCCAGAAGGGTTTCGGAGCTTCAAGCCCTTTCTGTCAAACCTCCTTATTTGATTTTTCATAAGGACAGAGTATCTCTGAGACTAAACCCTTCCTTTCTCCCTAAGGTCTCTTCTGCCTTTTGCCTTCAACAATCTATTGAGCTGCTGGTCTTTTTCCCACAATTCTCCAACAAAGCAGAATACATATTTCACCAGTTGGATGTACATAGACAATTGAGGTTTTATTTGAATAGGACACAACAGGAGAGGAAATCGGATCAGTTGTTTGTGTCTTTTTCGGGCAATAGAATTGGCAGATCTGTAACTAAGTCCACCATCGCTAAGTGGATTAGGGATTGCATCTCTTTCATTTATGACTTGACTGGTAGGGATCTTCCCTTTCCAGTGAAGGCGCATTCTACTAGGGCTATGGCAACTTCAGTGGCTTTTCACTCTAGGCTGTCTGTGGATGAGATATGTGCAGCGACTACTTGGACTTCTCCACATACCTTTATTTCTCATTACAAATTGGACGTGGCATCTAGAGGTCGGGCTTCCTTTGGTTCCACAGTGCTCAGGAGTGTTTTCCAGTGAGCCCCCCAGGATTCAGGTGCTAGGCACGCTGTCCCATCAGTAATGAATGTAGGCGAGATAGGATCACATTACATCTCTTAGTTATGTACTTACCATAACGATAGATGTATGTGATCCATCTTGCCTACATTCTTACGTACCCACCCTCCTTCCCCCAACCTGTTGGACTTGGAGGAGACAAATATTCCTAGATTCCCCTAAGGATATTATTTTTTCTCTCCTCTTACAGATTTCTCTTTATGGGTTCTGTTGGTGGAAGAATGTATTGGGGCAAACAAGATCTGGGGGTTTGGGTGTGGTGCATCCTGGGATACAGGGTTGGCCCAGCCAATGAGAGACTTCGTGCTTGTTATAGCGGCCGAGTCAGAGCCGATTCTCGGCTTCAAGCCCATCAGTAATGAATGTAGGCGAGATGGATCACATACATCTATTGTTATGGTAAGTACATAACTAAGAGATTTATTGCATGCAGCTGAACAAGTGGGAAAACATACTCTGCAATGGGGTTTTGATTCATTAGAGGCTTCTTGTAGAGCAGCAGTTACAGGATCTGTGATTCAAAGGCATGCTTGGCTAAAAGAACAAGGTTTACCTGATAATGTTAAGGCAAAATTATTGGATGCTCCTTTACAGCAGGATATTTTATTTGGTGTTAAGGCAGAAGAGTTATTAAAGAAAATGGAGGATAAGGCAAAATCTATGCAAACAGTGAAGGATTTCTTACAGGTACAGTCACCTCTATTTAGCAGAAATTGGCCTTCAAAAAAATTGGTCCTTTCCAGTGTCAGACAGACCACAAAGAGGCAGATACAGACGCCCAAGAGGCAGATCTCAGCCCCAAGGCCCTTCGACAGTGGGGTGCTTCAACCCCAAAAGGAGGGGAAGACGAGTCACAACCTTATAGGAAACGGTCCCAATAACTTCCCCCTTCAAATGCCAAGCACTTACCTTTTGGCAGCTTCCTTAGGGGGAAAACTAGCACTTTTTTCACAAAATTGGCATATAATCACCCAAGACAAATGGGTTCTGAATGTTGTGTCTCAAGGTTACAGGTTCCACTTTCACACTCTACCAAGGCTAAAAGGAATGCCAGACCTGCCACAAAATCAATGGGCAGAGGCACAAAAACAAATTACAGCCCTCATGGACATGAGAGCTATTCAAAAGGTGCCACAACAGGAACAAGGACAAGGATTTTACTCAAGACTTATCCTGGTCCCCAGAAAGGACAAAGCCTGGAGACCCATACTGGATCTTTCTACTCTAAATACTTACCTGGATGTTCTGAAATTCAAAATGTTGACACTACAGCAGCTTCTTCCCATGCTGGGCAAGAAGGCTTGGCTTGTTACTTTGGACCTCAAAGAGGCATACCTGCATGTCCCTATCAGACAAAATTGCAGAAGATACCTCAGATTCATTGCTGGTTCAATGCTTTACCAATTCTCTGCACTGCCCTTTGGCTTATCTACTGCGCCCAGGGTCTTCACAAAATGCCTGGCACCAGTAATTGCATTTTGCAGACAAAAAAAGAATTCAAATTTATCCATACTTGGACGACTGCCTCATTCAAGCAGAGAGCAAGGACATTCTTCTACAGCATCTGGCGTTTGCAAAAAGATTGCTAATTTGCCTAGGGTACACAGTAAACGAAAAGAAGTCAAAACTAGTCCCCTCACAAGAGAAGAATATTCCTGGGTACCAGCTTAAATACAACGGCCCAGATGGCTTATCTCATGCCAGACAAGCAAGGAAAACTGACTCAGTACTTTCAATTGATGGCAACAAATACCCAACTCCCTACAAGAAAAATTCTGCAGGCCTTGGGGTTGATGGCATCCTGCATACTACTAATACCATATGCCAGACTGCATATGAGGAAATTACAATGGTACCTAAAAAGTGTTTGGACTCAACACTGTCACAGTTTGGAAGCAGTAATACCACTTATTCCCTGCCTACAACAGGAATTTCGATGGTGGGCACAGGCATGTCACCTCAACAAAGGACAGCCTTTCACTGTACTCACAGCCAGGCAGACACTAACCATAGATGCTTCGGATTACCCCTGGGGAGCACACATGGTAGGAAAATGTATTCAGGGCAAGTGTGCCGCAGACCAAATGCATCTTCACATCAATCAAAAAGAGATGCTAGCTGTACAAAATGCCCTAACCGCTTTCAAGGACCTTCTGCATCCAGGACAATTATTACTAAAGACAGACAACACCACAGCTATGTGGTACATAAAGAAGCAAGGGGGCACTCATTCTTATCCCCTCTGCAGACAAGCCATGACCTTGTGGAACACAGCTCTAACCTGTCAAGTTCATCTGCAAGCACAATTCCTGCCAGGAAAGAAACGTACTCTGGCAGACGACTTAAGCAGAAACATCATGGATCCTCATGAGTGGAAATTAAATCCACAAGTATTCAGCATGAGAACACAAAAACGGGGGAGCCCAGATATAGATCTTTTTACCTCCCCGATGAATTGCCAATTACAGAAATTCTGCTCAAGGACTTACCACTCACAAGCATGTAAAGTGGATGCTCTTTCGTTCAGCTGGAAAAGCCAAAAAGTTTATGCCTTCCCACCACTGCCTCTCCTTTCAAAGATACTCCTAAACGCCAGACAAGAAAAGCCAAAAATGATCCTGATTGCCCCAGACTGGCCACGCCAGCACTGGTACCCAATCTTAAAGAACTTAGCTCAAGTCCCACCATGGATTTTACCTCAAATTCCGCATCTTCTGACTCAACAAAACAATCAGATCCTGCACAGCCAGCTCAAAACCTTAAACCTGGCTGCATGGCAGATTCCTTAGTCAAGCAGACAACACCCCTCTCTAAAGCTGTTATGGATGCCATTTTGGAGGCCAGGAGGCCTAGCACCAGGAAATCCCATTCAGAAAAGTGGAAGAGATTCTGTGCCTGGAACCAGGCTCAAAGTTTTGACCCTCTTGTCCCAAATATTCCTCAGATATTACAATACTTAACTGAGATGCTGGACAAAGGCCTATCCTTTTCATCCATTAAGATCCATGCCTCTGCCATCTCAGCTCATTACAACACAGATCCTCCTATTTTCTCTCATCCATTGCTAAAACTACCTCAGAGGGGCTAAAAACATAAGACCGCCCCGGAGAGCACCAACACCAACTTGGGACCTCAATTTTGTCTTGGAAAAACTAACTTTACCTCCTTTTGAGCCAGCCAGTTCAGCAGAATTAAAATATGTGTCATGGAAAACTGCTCTGCTTCTGGCAATAACTTCAGCACAGAGAGTCTCAGAGTTACAGGCACTAATGGCAGTGGAGCCTTTCATCATTTTTCACCAAGACAGGGTTTCTTTAAGAACAAACCCTTCATTTATGCCAAAGGTGGTATCCAGTATGGCTCTTAACCAAACTATTCACTTGCCAACTTTTTATCCAAATCCCCAGAATAAAGGGGAGAGACTTCTGCATTCATTGGACATACACAGACAGTTACGTTTCTACTTGGACAAAAGAGGGGCCAAAAAACTGAGCAATTGTTTGTAGCATATGCTGCAGGATCACAGGGAAAGGCCATTTCAAAGCAGACCATTTCAAAGTGGATAGGACACTGTATCTGTTTCTGCTACACACAGCATGGGAAAACTGTACCTAGCAACATTAGGCCACATTCTACCAGGGCAACAGCCACTTCAACTGCCTACCTTAGAGGAGTACCTACCAAGGATATCTTAGAAGCTGCAACTTGGAGTTCAGTGCACACCTTTACCAAACATTATCACTTGCCTCTCTATTCTAAATCCAGAGCTGGCTTTGCCACTGCAGTGCTGCAGGGCCTCATAGCCACCCCAAATCCTCTATAGAACCAGCCACCCTACCTCAGCTTTGGGATTCAACCCAAGTGTAATGACTGCAGCAAGTGAAACACGATGAACATAATACAGTTTTGTACCTACCATAAATGTAGATGTTCGAGTGTATTCACTGTTGCAGTCCTGGTTACCCTCCCTCCAGCCCCCTGACATCTATTGACTATACCTCTATTCTTGTTTGCTATGCTTAAAGCTTTTTATTGTATTTGCTTTTTTGGTTGGAGGTGTAACCTTGTACATAATTGCTTCTCATTATGGGGGCACCTGACATCTGGGGCAAGAAAAACTGATGTTATGGCATCTGCTGCATGCTTTATACCCCTGACGACCTGACGTCATGGAAGATGAGACCGCATCCGACGCAGGACCCAAGACTTTGATAATCAGGCCGACTGAGGGCTACTGCAAGCAGGTAACCCAAATGTGATGACTGCAACAGTGAATACACTTGAACATCTACATTCATGGTAAGTGCACACAACTGTACTTTTCCTAACCATTTTTTAGAAATAGTAATTTAAGGAATAGATAGTGGGTATGATTTCAAGTTGTTTAGTAAGGTAGAAATTACTTTGGGATTGCTAGTAAGTGGAATAAAATGAAAATACAGTTTAAAAAATCTTGTCAAAGTAAGAGTGAAAGAAATGTGGAAAGTAAGTAATGGATATTTAGATGTTCTGATATAGGCTAAAGTATTGAAGAAGGTGACCGTCACAGAAGAGGAAGAGGAGCAGCTGCAGACAGCTAAAGCAATAGTAAGGGAGTATTTGGATGATGCTCATGAGTTTAAAAAGGTTGATAACGCAGCTGTAAATAAAACTTGCTATTTGTTTTGGCCCTGTCATCATTTTAACTTAATTGAAAAACAATTTCTGTGCACTCCACATACATGATACACTACTATCATTATCCATCACCAACCTGACTGTCCACAGTCAGACCTTACTTCGTTAACTGATGAAGTAACCATGGTCTAAAGCTGATGGTTGCAATGCAGTTTCAGAGCATTATTCCAAAGCTAGTAGCCCTCCCCTCCATGTATTACATCTTCGTCTTCTATATTGAAAGAAGAACATAAAGCACTAAATATTAACAAAGGAAAATATAAAAAATTAAAAGCTTAAAACTGTATACACTTACACTAAAAGTAAACTTTATGGATTCAGATACCTTCCATCTGCCATGATAATCCCAGTTAGTACTTTAATCCATTCTGGGAGTCTTAACCATTTACCCACATATCATTATTTTCCTCGTTTCCCCTGTCTGCCCTTTACGTAATCTCCTCCTCTTTTCTTACTTTCTCAGTTAAGTTCTGTTCCCCTTGGCATATCCTCCTGTTTCCATTTCTTGGTAATTACCTTTTTTTGCTAACAGTAATATCATCCACATTAGCTTCTGAAGGATTCTGTCCTTGCTTCACTTATCAGTGTAGTGCAGCAAAAACTCTCATTTGTCTAATTCTTTTGTCAAGCCACATACCTCACTAAGGATCTTCTCCACCTCTTTAAGGTATTCTCAGTTTTGGACATTCCCAGAAGATACGGCTCCAGTCCCCACACGCTCCATTTCTACACCTCCAGTAAGTTCTGTGTACTGTAGGAAACTGCCTTTGCAATCTCACCAGTGTATAAAAATATTTAATTAACGTTTTCTAGGCAAGGATTATAAATTTCCTTGCCTTCAGAGCTTTCCCCAATAGTCTACACACAGTGAACCATTGCAGATGTTCTTCGTGTTTCACTGTTGCAGTCATCACCTGTGGGTTATCCCTGCTGTGGTAGTCCTTGGCTGGCCTGAATACCAGAGTCAGTGTTTTTATGCGTCACCTGCAGGCACCTGTAGTCTGACGTCAGGTAGTCAGTGCTATAAAGCAAGGCAGCCGACTTCATTACACCAGTCTTTCTTGCCGTGGGGCCCGTAGCAGAAGCATTTTGCATGAGTGCTGGTCAGTCGCTACAAGAAGTTGAATTTTCAGCTGAAAACTTCTAAAGCCAAGTACAACGTTGGGGATCCTTTTTTCTTGCACTAACTGATGTCCAAAAAAGTTAATAATTGTCTTGCCTTTGGAAAGCAGATCCCACACTGAGACTTCCATTCTTACTGTGTCACTTGTTTAGGCCCAGACCACGATGTCCCCCGTTGCCGGTCCTGTGCCCTCTTTAATGCGAGAACTATTCACCGTAGAGCTCTTTTTATAGACAGTTATTTTAGTGCTCTGTCTTCACAGTCTGATATGGTGTCCATCAGCCAACAATCTTTGGACATTCTGAAAAAACGTAGAGATAAAGATAAAGACAGACCACACAAGGCTAACCCTTCTGACAATGCTACCGCTAAGCAGGTAGTCATTTCTCCGGAATTCAGTGAGGTGCTTTCGCAGCCCCTGATGCCCGATTCGATATCTACACAGGCCTCTACTGAGACCCTTTCAGAGTCCGGTATGCCACAGAAATCTTCGTCTTTCGAGCCTTTGCCTGCCTCTGTATCGGTTGGGTCCAGAGCCACAACGCAGGCACCGGCTTCCTAGGAGGCCTTTTGCACTACAGAATTTAAACAGAAACTGGCGTCTTCTCTTTCGACTACCATTTCTCTCAGATCAACATATTCTCTCAGGCCTAGAAGCCAGGCCACTCCTAGGAAATCTGCTTCTAGCCACCATCTTGCTACTGCTCCACCACCCCAGGCACAAATGCTGAAAATGGCAGAGGATCTCATCTCTCTTATCCAGAGTAGTCAGGCCACAACTTCTAAAAGGAAAAGGCATTCTTCTCCAGAAATTATGACAGAACAGGATTCTGCGGAATCTGACTATTCATTTTTTGAAGAGGAACAGCATCCTTTAACTGCTTAAGGATTCAGATGCAGAGGAATCGATCCCTTCTGCCTCCCCTTTAGAAGACCTTTCCTTTGGGGAAACCCTTCACTCCCTCAGGGAACATTTCCAGTGGGAATCTCGGGACTTCCCACAGTCTGAGACCAGGCTTGGAGAGTTTCTGGACCTGCCCCAGCACAGACCCCTGGCCATCACCCCTATTTTAGAAGTGGTGGATGATATTTTCCATGAGTCCAGCTTAGCCCCTGATGCCCTCCCTCCTGCTCCCAGTAAACCTGACAGCTACTACAGAGTACCGTATTCTCACAAATACCTGTACAGAAATCCTGCTGCAGACCCAGAGGTCATTACACAGGGACCAAAAGGAGCTAAGACTAGTTCTGCCAAGAATCCTCTTCCTTCTGACAAGGACTCCAGAGCTCTGAACAGATGGGGTAAAAACGTGTACACCTCTGCAACAGTGTCTATCAGAGCACTCAATTGTCAGTTCCATATGTTAAAATATCAACAACACACTTTGGAACTATTAAAACAGAAAATTGCTACCTTTCCTGACTGTGCCAATTCAAAAGAATTAGCAGATTTACTGCACTCTGCTTCTCAAGTGGCCAAACACTCATTACAGTGTGGATATGAAGCCCTAGAAGCCTCTAGCAGAGCAGCAGTGACAGGTTCTCTTACTAGGAGACCTGCATGGCTGAAGGAACAACCTCTCTCTGATCATGTCAAGTCTAAACTTATTAATGCACCCCTAGATAAGAAGTGCTTGTATGGGGAAAAAGCAGAAGAGGTGCTTAAAAAGATGGAAGACAAAGCAATATCTATGCTAACAGTAAAAGATTTCTTTCAGGTCAACCTCCCAGGTTCAGCAGGAACTTTTCCTGTAAGCACTTGTCCTTCCCTGCACCTTGCAGACAGGGCTAAGGTAAGCCCGACAGGGAGAGACCAATCCAGGTCCCTATCCCAGGGCCAGCAGAGAAGCAAACAATGGACCACTTCCGTCTCTAAGGTGGGGAGTTCTAAGCCAATCTTCTATGGCGAACACTCACAATGACCCCCCTCTGCCCTCCCTTCACTTATCAAAAACTAGGAGGAAGGATCTTCCTCCTCAGAGACGATTGGCTTTCTGTAACAAAGGACCAGTGGGTCTTGAAGATCATTTTTCAGGGATACAAATTCTCTCTCAGCGAACTCCCATTTCCAAGAGGGTACCCAGACGTATCTCCAAATCAGTGGGCAGAGACATTGAAACAGGTACAAACTCTCAAATCCCAGGGGGCAGTAGAACCTGTCCCCTCAGATCAAACGGGCAAAGGATTTTATTCCAGACTATTCCTTGTTCCCAGAAAATAGGGCATTTGGCGTTGCATCCCAGATCTCTCCATTATGAACACATCTCTGGTGGTCACCAGATTCAGAATGCTAACTTTGCAGCAGCTGCTGCCTATGCTAACAAAAAATGCCTGGCTAGTGACCCTAGACCTAAAAGATGCCTCCCTTCACATCGCTATCAGGGAATCGCGCAGGAAATTCCTGCGCTTCAGAGCAGGCTCACAACACTTTCAGTTCTCTGCACTGCCCTTTGGCTTATCTGCTGCACCCAGAGTATTCACCAAATGCTTGGCTCTGGCCATAGCATTCTGCAGACAAAGAAATATACAGATTTACCGTTACCTGGACGACTGCCTCATACAGGCAGATTGCAAAGAAAAGCTGCTCCAAGACCTTCTCTTTGTCAAATCACTCCTAACTACCCTAGGGTTCACCATCAACAAGAAGAAGTCAAAGCTAAAACCCACCTAGAAGATCATTTTCTTGGGAGCTCTGCTAGACACAGCATTCCAAATGGCCTTCCTATCCCCAGAAAAGCAGTGCTTCCTGCCTCTCTGCTTTACCCAGTTGGCTTCCAGAAGTCACCTCACCACGAGGAAGTTCCTGGGATACACGGCATATTGCATCCTTCTCATTCCTTTGGCCAGGCTTTACATCTAAAGAATGTTTGGTGCCAGCACTGTCCCTAGAGACCTCTCTCCCTTTGATCCTATGTATAAGGGCTGAATTTCTCTGGTGGGCAGAGGCCTGTACCAGGAACAAGGGTTTTCCCTTCATCTTCCATCCTACCGGCCAAACCATTACCATCGACACCTCAGACATTGCTTGGGGCGCTCACCTAGCAGGCAGGTGCATCCGAGGTCTTTGGGATGCCCAGCAACTTAACTTGCACATCAATCAGAAAGAAATGATAGTAGTTCAAAAGGCTGTGACATTCTTCAAACCTCATCTCAGGCCAGGGGTTCTTATTATAAAAACAGACAACACCACAGTAATGTGGTATATCGTCAAACAGGGGGGGACCCAATCTTACCACCTGTGTGGGTTAATCATGAACCTCTGGCTTACAGACACCTCCGTGGGTCAGCACCTAATCGCCCAATATTTTCCAGGGGTCAACAGCCTGGCAGACCACCTAAGCAGAAACTTACTGGACCCCCATGAATGGCAGCTCCACAGGGAAATCTTTCTGCAAATCACTCAGGAGTGGGGGACTCCATGAGTGAATCTCTCTGCCTCGCACCTCAACCACCAGCTGCAAAAGTTCTGTACCAGGGAGTATCACCTCCAAGCATGGAAGGTGGATGCCTTGACCTTCCCCTGGAACTCTCTCTGTGTATGTGTTCCCTCCTCTGCCCCTTATTCCCAAGGTACTGATCAATATAAGAGAGGAGAGACCAAAGGCCATCCTCATTGCTCTAGATTGGCCCAGACAGCATTGGTACCCCTTACTGCGCAGCCCCCCAAGAAGCTTCCTCTGATCTCAGGCCTCTTGACCCAGGGGAGGGGGAAGATACTGCACCCAGACTTACACTCAGTCTTTCAGCATGGCTTGTACCTTAAAAGCTAACAAGGAGTACTTGTTAAGCAAACAGGTCCTAGACATCATCACAGAGGCCAGAAGGCCCAGCACCAGAAAATCATAGGCAGGAAAATGGAAAAAATTCTGCTCCTGGAGCCAGTACCTCCCATCCTTCCTTCCCTCTTATCTTGGATTACCTAGCCGAGTTGCTCAGTAGTGGCCTCTTTCTCCTCTATTAAAATCAATGCCTTGGCCGTTTCTGCCCATTACGATTCAGATCCACCCCTCTTCTCTCATCCTTTGATTAAGCAATTCCTCAGAGGGGCTTCTGATATCAGACCTCCCAGAAGGCCTGCCACGCCACCCTGGGACCTGAATTATGTTCTATAAAAATGAACCTTACCTCCTTTCGAACCTGCTGCTTGTACAGAATTGAAATACTTCTCCTGGAAGACTGCCTTTCTACTAGATACAGACTACATGGGACCCCCCCCCCAGTCTATCCATACCCATTCCACTAGGGCAGCCTCCACTTCCGCAGCCTTTCTCAGAGGAGTCTCCACCAGGGACATCTTGGAAGCTACCACCTGGACCTCTGTCCATACCTTTACAAAGCATTACCACCTACCTCTTTTTTCTAAGTCTAGGGCAGGGTTTGCCTCTCCAGTTCTGCAGGGCCTACTGACCCATGCCTAGGACTCTAACCTTTCCTTCCACCCCTCTCCTCAGCTTTGGGAATCCTCCCACAGGTTATGACTGCAACAGTGAAACACAAAGAACATAGTACAGTTGTGTACACTTAGCATAAATGTAGATGTTAGAGTGTATTCACTGTTGCAGTCCTGGTTTCCCTCCCTTCATCCCCCATATAGCATCTTCCCCTAGGGGGACATAAGCTTCCCATGGTGGCTTTTGGCCAGCAGGACCACTTTTCCGTATTCCCTTGTGCTTCTAATGGGTTAGGGCAGAAAAAACTGATGTAATGACGTTGGCTGCCTTGCTTATAGCACTGACGACCTGATGTCAGACTACAGGCGACTGCAGCTGATGCATAAAAACATTGGCTCTGGTATTCGGGCTGGCCGAGGGCTACCACAGCAGGGATAACCCACAGGGGATGACTGCAACAGTGAATACACTCTAACATCTACATTTATGGCAAGTGTACACAACTGTACTTTATCTTAAATGTTGTCATATCAGTATATTTCAGTCATGTCTCATTATATTGCAAGTTTCTGTTCTTTCTTCTGTTAATATACTTAATACTTTCTGAATATTAATCTTGTTTTAATTTCTCTGTGAAACCCTTGCTCAATACTCCATTTAGCTATTTTGGACAAGCTTCCCTATCTGTCCTGATCCATATTGATGATTCCAAGATCTCTTCTCACATCATAAAAATCCTAAGTAAAATCTCTCTGGCAATGTGCATTCCCCCCCCCCCCCCCCCCAAACTCCACACTGTTTCCTGTCAACAACTGATCCCAGTATTTCACTTCAGTTCCCAAGTCTCTGCATGTTTATTTCTGTGCTGGCTTTTGTATCTTAGCCCCTATCGGCAGTGGTTCATGCCTCCAAAGTTTGTTCGATTCTGAAATATATTGCGTACTTGCTTACTAATTTCATCTTGGAGGGTGCAAGTCATCAAAGCTGCTATACAAGATAAAATTAGTAAACAAATAAGCGATATATTTCAGAATCAAACTTATAAACTTTGGGGGCATAAAGCGTTGCCAAAAGGCCTCCAAAAGAGTCAACCATCCCTAGCCAGCTTTATTTTAGTTGTATTGTTTTTAACCACATCACTACAAATGTCCCTCCTTCCATTCCCTCTATCCATGCTAGTTGCAAGGCTTTGTCATACCTTTCAGTGTTTGGGAAACCAGACCCCCTCTCATGTCTGTTAGTAAGGTCACTATGTCCCATTTGCCCCTAGGTTTTTCTGCTTGCCACAAAAAATATCTGTCATCCAATTTTTAGTACTAGCAGAAAGATGTACTCTGAAAAGGCTTTTCTGAAAGCCGAGGCACCAGAGAAGTGTTACTTGCACTTAATGGTAGAGTTTGAAGTTTTGCTGTTAACTTTTACTGCAGAAGTTATTTATTTATTTTAATAAATCGGTCTGTGTACTAAACTGAGTGAATTCATCTGGCCTGGAACTTGTGGTGTGAGGTCACCTTTGTTTTGTCTTTATTTTATATCCTGACATTTGTCCACATTCTGATAATGTTCAGTAGAACAGGGTTATCAATAATAGAACATCTGTGTGAGCATCACATCATTGTCATAAAGAGCAATTTTAAGCCCCAATTGACCCCAAAGGTATCCCTTAATTGCAGACTCTTTAAACCAAGCAGAAAATAGTTAAGTCTTTAGGGGAAATAAGAATGGGGGCAGTGGTTGTCCTTCACAAGTGCCTCTAGAAACTATAGAATATACACCCCTTCAGTATACTGTAGTAGAGACCATAGTTTTGCAATGTTTTCCATAGGAAAAACAAAGCTAAAACAAGAATGAAAGTGCTCTGGTAACTAAATGTACTTCTGTAAAACAATAGACAAAAACATAAGAAAAACAGTAATGCAAACGTCTCAAAATCCTTAAAATCAAATCAAACACAAAGCTTTCAAGTCTCAGAAGACTCTTCCTCTGTGTAAAAAAAAAAAAAAAAAAAGGAGCAATTGTTACAGACCCATCAATATATACAATTTAAAAATACCCACCGGCAAATGAAAATTGAAGAATCAATCACATCTGAGTACTAATTGTCAGTTCAGGCAGTTTAAGAAATACAAACTCTTAATACTATTTATAAATATATAAGTGTTACTTATAAAAATATAAGCTATACAATATATATATATATATATATATATATATATATATATATATGTATATATATATATCTATATGTATATATATATATATATATATATATATATATATATATATATATATATATAGAGAGAGAGAGAGGTGTGTGTATATATATATATATATATATATATATATATATATATATAGAGAGAGAGAGATATATGGGTCTGTTGTTTGGTCGAAACTGACTTCACTACGCACACGTGACTGAAAGCTGACTTCACTGATTCACAGAAAACACATTTGGTCGAAACTCATTTAGTCGAAAGTAATATATGGCCTTTTCCCCACTGTAGTGCGATCCTGGAGTTAGAATATAAAGTAAGGGGGTGGTGGGCACAGC
Organism: Protopterus annectens; assembly: GCF_019279795.1. Lineage (NCBI taxonomy): Eukaryota > Metazoa > Chordata > Ceratodontiformes > Protopteridae > Protopterus > Protopterus annectens. The sequence continues at coordinate 629,134,102 of NC_056733.1, forward strand.
CCCCCCAGATAGTTTGAGTTTATATTGTTTTGTGGAAAGAGTTGTTAATTGCACTTGTCAATATACATGTCTATGGTTTAAAACATTTAAAATAGGTGGGAGCTGTGCCCCCCCCCCCTTACTTTATATTCTAACTTCCAGGATCTCACTTCAGTGGGGAAAAGGCCATATATAACTTTTGTTGAAATTAGTTTTGACCAAATGAGTTTTTAGTGAAGTGAGCTTTCAGTCGTGTGCTTAGTCAAGTGAATTTCGACCAAATATATTTTCACACAACACACACACACATATGTATAAAATATATAAATATTAAAGATATGTCTGTCTCTCTTAATAGTGGTTGAATGCTATTTTTACTATTCAGCCCTGGTGGGGTGGTCTGCTCTGCTCTAAAGTAATTTATCCATTTGTATTCTTCGATCTCAGTCCTGTTATTCAAGTCACCTCTGTTAATACCAACAGACACTTTAGCTAAAATACTAAGTTTAAATGTGTGTTCTGTACCACAAGCATCAATATGCTTAAATAATGATTTGTTTTACCTATATAAAACAACATGCAGTTTTCACAATTTGCCAGATTAACCACATTCTCAGTAAAACAAGTCACATATATGATAAAAATGAATTTTTTCTTTAAAATTGGATGAATAAATTGATTAGATTAATACATTTACAAAAGACAATTATAACATGGCATTGTCTGATTTCTATTAGTAGCAGAAGTGGCTTTAGTACTATTAAGAGAGGGCAAAATCCTTAACGGTTTCAAATTTCTTTCTTTCTTAAACACAAAACATGGTTAGTCATCTACAAATTTTTTAACTTCATTATCAGATGTTAGAATATCTCAATTTCTTTCAATAATCTTTTGAACTTGTGTAGTATATGTATTGTACTTGGTAAATCCCTGATTGGTCTGATAGGTATTTCAGTGCTAGGCCCATTATCTAATGTATTACCTAATAAGTATGGTTTACCTACTTTTTCTCTTTCAGAATGTATAAATAATATGCGTTCATTAATAATTTTAGTATTATATTGTCTTAAAGTAAAATCATGAACCATAGCATGTACCTCTCTGTTAAACCCTTCAGTAGTCATGTTTAATCTGCTAGCTCTAATTAACTGACTTCTTACTACCCCTCTATAAATATGCCTTGGATGCGTACTGTTGACATGTACGTAGCATGTGGCCTGTACATTCTTATAAATAGATGTATCAAACTTGTAATTATATGGGTACTTTTCCGTTATCGGGGCAACAGTTCCAAATGAGCGCTTGGAATCTTCCTAGGTTCTCGCAGTGATTTCATAGCTGCTGCTGAAGTGGCCCACACGCGCACACACACACACACACACACACACACACACACTTTACTGTCACTGGTAATTATTAAATGTGATCCTTAACGGCTACTCCTTTCCTTACAGAAAATAGTTTATTTACAATATTTGGAAGGTAACACCTATGTTGCAGTGCTGATTTTACTAACTGTGTAGTGGTTACGAACATTTTCCTTAAAGTACACACATCAGGGTACTTTTACTTTAGGGATCACATTTAATAATTATCATTGACTGGAAAGTAAGTGTGTGTGGGGCCCACTGCAGCAGCACCTAGGAGATGACTGCAACCACCTGGTAAGATTCCAAACGCTCATTTTTGAAGTGTTGCCCCGACCTTATTTTCCTGCTAATAGTGACATGCAATTGCATAAAAAGTGAGTTAGTAGCATAGACAGAACAGATCAGGAAATTTCAATGCGTACCACACCAAGCTTCTGATAATTTTAAGCTTCTTACTACTCTGTCATTTGAATAACGAGTTACAGTACACACATCAGAGTTCTTCATAACCACTGTGACGTTAGTAAAATCAACACTGCAACATAGGTGTTACTTTGAAAATATTGTAAATAAACCATTTTCTGTAATGAAATGAGTATCGGAAGTTCTAACATACGATGTTCTTCATGTTTCACTGTTGCAGTCATTACATTTGGGTTATCTGCTTGCAGTAGCCCTCAGTTGGCCTGATTAACAAAGTCTTGTGTCCTGCGTCGATTGTCGTCTCTTCTTCCATGACGTCAGGTCATCAAGGGTATAAAACATGCAGCCGACGTTATTACATCAGTCTTATTTGCCGAGTGGTGCCTGAAGCAGAAGCAGTTCGCAAGTGCTGGTCGACTGACTCCTGAAATTTTCGTTTTCGAGTTTCAGAACCAAAGTCTTCAACTAAAAGCTACGTACCCCATTGGGGAAACTTTCTTGCTGTAATCCGATGTCAGTAAAAGTAAATAATTGCATTTCTTGTGGAAAGCAAATACCTCATAAAGATTTTCATTCGTACTGTATTCCTTGCCTAGGCCCTGACCACGATGTACCTCGCTGTCGGTTTTGTGCCTTATTTAAACCACGAACTATCCGTCGTCGGTATATTTGCGCTTCTAAATATTTTGGTGCTCTGTTCAATTATCCTGTTATGTCTTCGGTAAGCCATTCGACTACCATCATTCCTAAAAAACGCAAAGATAAAGGCAGAGACCGGCTGCCCAGTTCGCCGGTACTCAGTGAGACGCTTTCTCAGCCCCTGATACCCGCTACTTCAGATTCGCAGACCTCTTAGGAGACCCATTCGGAGTCCAGTATGCCGCGAGATGCTTCAACTGTGGAACCTGTGGATGTCTCTACCTTGGATGGGTCTGGAGCCGATGTGCAGGCACCGGCTTCTGAGGGTGTATTCAGGCCTACTGACTTGCATATTAATTAGACGCCATCTTCTTCTTCAAGGCTTTACTTTATTACTTTAATAAGGCGAAGCCAACCTTCCCCCCTAACAGACCTAGGACTGAGTTTGCTTATGATACTTCTGACCAGGATTCTGAAATTTGTTTCCTCTGATGATCCGGATTTACCCTTGTCTACCTGTGAGGATTCTGATGCCAAGGACTCTATTCCCTCTGCTTCCCCCCGAGAGGATTTGTCTTTTGGTGAAACCTTGCATACTCTCAGAGAGCATTTTCGTTGGGAAAGACAAGATTTCTCTGATTCTAAAAAGAGGCTTAGGGATTTCTTACTCCTGCCCCAGCACAGGCCTTTAGCTACATCTCCTGTACTGGACAGTGTTGATACTTTTCAGAATCTAGCATAGCCCCTGACTCTTTACCTCCTGCTTCCAGAAAGCCTGATCAATATTACAGGGTTCCTGACTCTCAAGTTCATTTTCAAACATCCTACTGAGGATCCTGAAACTGTTTCACAGGGACCCAAGGGCATTAAAGCTGCTACTGCCAAAAATCCTACCCCCTCTGATAGAGAGTCCAGGGCGCTGGATAGATTGGGTAAGAAGGTATACACTTATGCAACTTTGGCCATTAGGGCCTTGAATTGCCAGCTTCATATGTTGAAGTATCAGCTGCATATTATTGGATTGCTTAAACAGAAAATTATGTTTCCTGATTGTGCTGAAAATAAGGATTTACAGGATTTAATGCATTCTGCTGAACAAGTTGGTAAACATACATTGCAGTGCGGTTTTGATTCACTAGAGGCATCTTGCAGGGCTGCGGTAACTAGGTCTGTACTTGGAAGGCAATCTTGGCTTAAGGAGCAATCCTTACCAGATCATGTTAAAGCAAAATTACTGGATCCTTCCTTAAATCAGGACCACCTGTTTGGCAACAGAGCAGAAGAAGTTCTTAAAAAGATGGAGGAAAAAGCTAAATCTATGCAAACTGTTAAAGATTTTTTACAAGTACATATGCGGTGGTGGTGCTGCGGTAGCGTTGTCGCCTCACAGCAAGATGTTGTCCTGTTTGATTCTCAGCTAAAGCGTTTTCTGTGTGGAGACGTGTGTGAATGGGCTTACCTTCATTGAAGGTTGTGCGTCAGGCCTGGCAAGTCAGTACGTAAAAATCTACTGCCAATCATTAGCGTACCGGAGTTCCGCTGTGGCGACCCCTAACCGGGAAAAGCCGAAAGATACAACAACAACCTCCAAGATTTAGTAGGCATTGGCCTTCTAAGAATTTGTCCTTTCCTGCCTCTTCCAGACCTTCTCAGTCCAAATCCAGATCCAGCAAAGCACCCAGGCTTCAGTCCCCAGGGACGCACAGGACTAAGCAGTGGGGGCCTCCACTTCCAAATCTGGGATTAATAAAACTCCCCCCTGCGGTAAACTGTCTCTGACTTCTTTTTAAAACTTCCAAGCACTTCTCAACTGACTGCCCCTTTGGGGGGAAAGATTGAATTTCATGCAAAGAACTGGGGACTCATTACCCAGGACAAATGGGTTTTAAATATAGTGTCCCAAGGATACAAATTTCACTTCCACACATTACCAACTCCAAGCAGTTGGCCGGATCTACCTCCAAATCAGTGATCTGAGGTCCAAAAGCTAGTACTCTCTCTCTTAAGCATAGGGGCTATTCAGTTGGTACCAGAAGAAGAAAAGGGACAAGGTTTCTACTCGAGATTTTTCCCAATACCCAGAAAAGACAATTCATGACTTCCTATCCTGGACCTGCCTACTCTAAACACCTTTTTGGTGATTCCAAAATTCAAGATGCTGACTCTTCACCAGTTTCTTCCTATGCTAAGCAAAGATGCCTGGTTGGCAACACTAAATTTAAAGGAAGCATACCTGCACATCCCAATCAGAAAATCCTGCAGAAGATACCTACTCTTCAAAGCAGGCTACACGCACTATCAGTTCTCTCCACTGCCCTTTGGCTTATCTACTGTGCCCAGGGTACAAATTGTCTAGCTCCAGTCATTGCATTTTGCAGGAAAAGAAATATTCAAATATACCAATACCTGGATGATTGCCTAATTCAGGCAGAAAACCAGCACATACTTTTAAATCATGTGGCTTTTGTACAAAGGGTGCTAACTTGTCTGGGGTACACCATAAACGATATTCCTGGGAGCAAGCTTGAATACAACTTCCCAGATGGCTTTCCTCATGCCAGAGAAACAAATTCACTTCACAGTCTACTTCAAACAAGTGGCCACAAAAACCCTGCTATCTGCAAGGCAAATACTACAAGCCTTGGGGTTTATGGCTTTTTGCATTCTTCTAATTCCATATGCAAGACTGCATATGAGGAAACTACAATGGTATCTAAAAAGCCTATGGTGTCAACATTCTCATGATCTAGAAGCAATGATTCCCATCATTCCTTGCGTACGCCTAGAGTCCCTTTGGTGGGCAGAGGCCTGCCACCTAAACAAGGGACTACCATTCACACTAACCCCTGCCACCCTAACCATAACAGACGCATCAAACTATGCATGGGGGTGCACCTGGCAGGGAAGTGCATTCAGGGCAAATTGAACCCAATTCAAATGCATCTTCACATCAATCATAAAGAAATGTTAGCTGTACAGAATGCCCTGACAGCCTTCAAAAACCACATTCTTCCAGGACAATTAATGGTAAAGAAGGACACCACCACTGTTATGTGGTACATAAACAAGTGGGGGGGGGTACACATTCTTACCCCCTCTGCAGACTAACCATGGCATTGTGGAACACAAGCCTTGAGCTACCAAGTGCGTCTGCAAGCTCAGTTCCTGCCAGGAAAACTAAATACACCGGCAGACGGACTAAGCAGAAACCTCATGGACCCACACAAGTGGAAACTGGAACCAAGGATTTTCAACATGTTGACAAGCAAATGGGGGAGCCCAGATATAGACCTGTTTGCCTACCCCCAGAACTATCATTTGGAAAAGTTTTGCACAAGGACTCCCCACAAACAAGCTTGGAAGGTGGATGCTCTGTCCTTCAGCTGGAAAAACGTAACAGTTTGCCTTTCCTCCTTTGCCTCTGCTCTTCAAAGTACTACTAAAGATCAAACAAGACAAACCAAGGTTGATTTTGATTGCTCCAGCCTGACCACACCAACACTGACCCCATCCTGCGCAGTGTGTCACTGTTGGCCCCATGGCACCTGCCTCAGACTTCTACCCTGCTGTCTCAGCAGGAGAACCAGATTCTGCACCCTCAGCTTCAAACACTGAACCTAGCAGCCTGCCTAATTACCTAATCTCTCCTTTACTATCCCTCAGTAAACCAGTGATGGATGTCATTTTAGAGGTAAGGGGGCCTAGTTCTAGAAAATTGTATGCTGAAAAATGGAAAAGATTCTGTGCCTGGAACCAATCTCAAGGGGTGAGGACAGCAGTGCCCAATTTACCTCAGATTTTACAATACTTAACTGAGATGCTTCACAAGGGCCTGTCTTTTTCCTCAATAAAAATTCACGCCTCAGTCATTTCAGCTCATTATCACACAGAACCACCCCTCTTCTCTCATCCACTGCTCAAGCAGTTCCTCAGAGGGGCCAAACATTTAAGACTACCCAGGAGAACTTCATCTCTGGCCTGGGACCTTACCTTTGTATTGGAGAAACTCACCCTTCCTCCTTTCGAGCCAGCTGCTACTGCATATTTAAAATTCCTTTCCTAGAAAGCAGCTTCCATTTTAGCCATCCTTTCAGCAAGAAGGGTATCTGAATTACAGGCACTTATGGCAGTGGAGCCTTTCATCATCTTTCATGTGGACAGGGTGTCCCTCAGGACCAATCCCTCTTTCATGCCAAAGGTGGTATCCAGTGTGGCCTTTAATCAGTCCATTCATTTGACAACCTTCTTTCCTAATCCACAGAACAAAGGGGAACGGATACTGCACTCCTTAGATGTGCACAGACAACTTACGTTCTACTTGGACAGGACTAATCCTCAAAGGAAATCTGAACAACTGCTGGTGGCAATTGCTGCAGGGACAGAGGGAAAGGCTATTTCAAAGCAAAACATTTCCAAACGGATAGGCCATTGCATTAATTTCTGCTATAAGCACCATGGAAAACCTATCCCACAGGGAATCAGACCCCTCTCAACCAGGGCAGCATCTACCTCTACAGCCTTTCTCAGAGGCGTACCTACTAGGAACATCCTAGCAGCTGCTACCTGGAGGTCTGTACATACTTTCACCAAGCTTTACCATTTGCCAATTTTCTCTAAATCCAGAGCTGGCTTTGCCTCTGCAGTTTTGCAGGGCCTTATAGCTGGTCCTAATGCTATCTAAATTCCTCTTCCCATCCTTAGCTTTGGGAATCTACCCAAATGTAATGACTGCAACAGTGAAACACGAAGAACATAGTACAGTTGTGTACACTTACCATAAATTTAGATGTTCGAGCGTATTCACTGTTGCAGTCCTGGTTACCCTCCCTCCAGCCCCCTGATTTTTTTTTTTTTTTTTTTTGGCTATACCTCTTCTCTCCTTTTCGATGCTTAAAAGCTTTTTGGTGTATTTGCTTTTTTGTTCGAGGTATAACCTTGTAGATTTATAGATTTAATTGCTTCCCATTAGGGGGGCTCCTGACATCTGGGGCAAGAAAAACTGATGTAATGACGTCTGCTGCATGTTTTATACCCCTGACGACCTGACGTCGCGGAAGAAGAGATAGCAACCGAAGTAGAACCCAAGACTTTGTTAATCAGGCCGACTGAGGGCTACTGCAAGCAGATAACCCAAATGTAATGACTGCAACAGTGAATACACACTAACATCTACATTTATGGTAAGTGTATACAACTGTACTATTCAACTGCTAACATCAGATGGGGGTTACTTGCAAAAAGATAAGCAGTGACGCATTAAACAGAAAGTGCTCATTTTTAAGTGTTGCCCCGGTAACGGAAAAGTACTATTATATGTAATGTTAACATCCAGAAAATTAATATTACATTCACAGTACTTTAATTCAAAAGATAAGAAATTAGTTGTCTGTAAATATTCAACAAAAACTATGTAAAGACTGTTAAGTCTTCCTTCTAAAGAAGGAAGATGCCATCCACAAATATTTTATAAAAGAAAAGTTCTATGTGATATGGATTATTCTCATTGCTGAAAATATAGACTAGACTTCTTCCCATTTAGCGAATACTAGGTTAGCGTAGCTGTTAGCTATAGGTGTGCCCATGGCAACACCTGAGCATTGATGGTAAAATTGGTCCTTAAACAGAAAACATTATTGCAAAGAACTGTATCAAACATAGAACAAATCAATTATATTATACTATTAGAAAAATCACTATGCTCAAATAAAAGCTCTTTAACATATTGTTATGATGATTTAACGTCTAAGGTAACAAGCCACAGCCTACCTAGCTTATTGTTATTATTCCATATTTGCAATGCAAATAAGAAATCGTGTGTCTTTTATATAGCTTTTACTATATTTCAACAATTTACATAACTCGTACTCCAAATATTTAGATAGAGCAGTAGTAACCCATCTACTTCCAGATACAGTGGATCTTATTGGTGGTATCTGTGGGTTCTTATTAATCTTAGGGACCCCATATATAATGGGAATCACAGGAGTCTCTATATACAGAAAGTTGTAAAGTTCAGGAATAATGGAACTCCATTAACAAATCATATAAAAAAGTTTTGACAGCATAAATAGTTTTGTTTACTTCTGTTTTGTTAATCATCTTAAATGTGCATTCATCAGAAAGTAGTGCAAGCATCCAGCCCACATAATCGTCAGTATTCATAATAACTGTTTTGCCACCCTTATCTGCTTGCTTTATAATTATGTCATCTCTTTGCAATCAGTAATTTTAAAGCTTCATGTTCTAAGTCTAAATTAAAAAAACTTCTTATTGTTTTGTTCAAAAAACAGCTTATACAGTTCATTCTCACGCACTTTATAAAAAGTCTTAATTGTTGCTGTACAGTTCGATATAAAAGTGCTACTGCGTTTTAACTGCATATCAAAATGAGAAACATTTTTTTTAAACATGCATTTTAAATGTAGGTTTCTTGCAAACATTCTTAATTGGGATACCATATCATTCAAATTACCATCTACAGATGGAATAAAGGATAATCCTTTATCAAGAACTCTCAACTCTACATTACTAAAAACAAATTTTGATAAATTAGAAACAGTATGTCCTACTTCTATTAATTCCTGGTGGTTTTGCTTCTTGTCTCACTGGTGGTCCTACCTGTGTGAAGTTCAGGTGCCCCATCTATGTTGGTGTGGCTAGTTGATGTTCTTCTTGTTTCACTGTTGCAGTCATTACATTTGGGGTTATCTGCCTGCAGGTAGCCCTCAGCCGGCCTGAATACCAGAGTCTTGGATTCCTGCATCAGATGCTGTCTCTTCTTCCATGATGTTGGGTCGTCAGGAGTATAAAATATGCAGCCGATGCCATTACATCAGTCTTTCTTGCCGTGCAGTGCCTGCAGCAGAAGCAGTTTGCAAGTGCCGGTCGGACGACTCCTGAAATTTTCATTTTCGAGTTTCAGAACCGAAGTCTTCGAAAAAAGCTATGTACCCCGTTGGGGATCCTTTTTCTTGCTCTTAACCGATGTCAGTAAAAATTAACAATTGTCTTACCTGTGGAAAGCAAATACCTCATAAAGAATTTCATTCGTACTGCATTCCTTGCTTAGGCCCAGACCACGACGTCCCTCGCTGTCAGTTTTGTGCCTTATTCAACCCCTGAACTATTCGTTGTCTGTCTATTTTCGCAGCAAATTATTTTGGTACTCGGTTTAACTATCCCAAAATGGCTTCGGTAAGCCATCCGACTACCGATTTATTCCAAAAAAAGTAAGGATAAAGACAGGGACAGACTGCATAGGTCCAAAACTGCCGACGACTCTTCCGTTAAGCTAGTCATCAGTTCGCTGGTACTCAGTGAGGCGCTTTCGCAGCCCCTGATACCCACTACTTTAGATTCGCAGGCTTCTAGTGAGACCCATTTGGAGTCTGGTATGCCGCGAGATGCTTCTTCGACTATGGAACCTGTGAATGTCTCTACCATGGATGGGTCCGGAGCCGCTGTGCAGACACCGGTTTCTGAGGGTGTATTGAAGCCTACAGATTTACATTTTAAACCGATGCCATCTTCTTCATCAAGGCCTAAAACTCGACCCACACGTAGAAAACTGACGTCCAAAGCGCATGGTCAGGCCCATATGCCTAAAAAAACAAATGCTTAGAATGGCTGAATACCTTATTACTTTAATTAGGGGAAGCCAGCCTTCCCCCTCTGAGACTTAGAACTGATTTTCCTTCTGATTCTAATGATCAGGATTCTGAAATTTATGTTTCTTCTGATGACCAGGATTTGCCCTTATCTACCTATGATGGTTCTGATGCCGATTCCATTCCCTTTTTCTTTTGGCGAAACCTTGCACACACTTAGGGAATCATTTCCGTTGGGAAAGCCAGGATTACTCTGACTCCAAAAAGAGGCTTAGGGAATTCTTACTCCTCCCTCAACACAGGCCTTTAGCTATCCCTCCTGTTCTGGACATTATAGATGATGCCTTCCTGGAATCTAGCCTGGCCCCAGTCTCTTAACCTCCAGCTCCCAGAAAACCTGACCGGTATTAGAGTACCTGACTCTCACAAGTTCCTCTTCAAGAATCCTACTGTGGATCCAGAGACCATTTCCCAAGGACCAAAAGGCGTTAAGGCTACTGCTGCCAAAAGCCCTAACCCCTCTGATAGAGATTCCTGGGCCTTGGACAGATGGAGTAAGAAGGTATACATTTCTGCTACTTTGGCCATTAGGACCTTAAATTGACTGTGCTGAACATAAAGAATTAGGATTTAATGCATTCTGCTGAACAAGTTGGCAAACCTACTTTGCAATGTGGTTTTGACTCTTTTTTGCAGGTCTGCTGTCACTGGGTCTTTACTTAGAAGGCATGATTGGCTTAAGGAGCAAAACTTGCCATATCATGTTAAAGCTAAATTATTGGATCCTCACTTAAACCAAGACCACGTGCTTGGCAACAAAGCACAAGTCGTCCTGAAAAAGTTAAATCTTGGTAGACTGTTAAAGGTTTTCTGCAAGTACAGCCTCCCAGATTTAGTAGGCATTGGACTTCTAAGAATTGGTCCTTTCCAGTCACTTCCAGGCCTTCTCGGTCAAAACCCAGGAACAGCAGACCACCTAGGTTACAGTCTCAGGCTACACACAGGCCTAAGCAGTGGGGGGGCTCCCATGGAAAAATGCCACAATGACTTAACCTTAACCCTTCCAAGCCCTGCTCAACTGCCTGCTCCCTTAGGTGGAAAGCTTGCCCTGCCTGCAAAAAACTGGGAACTCATTACCCAGGACAAATGGGTTTTAAATATAGTTTTCCAAGGATACAGATTCCACTTCCACACTTTACCAACCCCAAACGGCTGGCCAGACCTACCCCCAAATCAGTGGGCAGAGGCTCAACAGCAGGTTCTCTCTCTTCTAAGTTTCAGGGCTATTCAACCTGCAGAAGAAAGGAGACAAGGTTTTTACTCAGGACTTTTCATGGTACCCAGAAAAGACCGCTCCTAGCGTCCTGTCCTGGATCTGTCTGTTCTAAACACCTTTTTGGTAATCCCAAAATTCAAAATGCTAACACTTCAACAACTGCTTCCTGTGCAAGGCAAAGAGGCCTGGTTGGCAACCTTAGACTTAAAGGAAGCTTACCTGCACATTCCAATAAGTGAATCTTGCAGGAAATACCTACACTTCAGAGCAGGTTCCAAGCACTATCAGTTCTCTGCACTTCCCTTTGGCTTATCTACTGCGCCCAGGGTATTCACAAAGTGTCTAGCTCCAGCCATTGCATTTTTCAGGCAGAGGAATATTCAAATATACCGATACCTGGACGATTGTGTGATTCAGGCAGAAAGCCAGGACATGCTGCTAAAACATCTGGAATTTGTAAAGAAACTTTTAACCTCACTGGGGTACACCATAAACGAAAAGAAATCCCATCTAGTACCCAGCCAACAGATTGTATTCCTGGGAGCAAGCTTGAACACAACTTCCCAAATGGCTTACCTAATGCCAGAGAAACAAGTTTATTTGACAGCCTACTTCAAACTACTGGCCACAAAGACCCAGCTATCTGCAAGGAAAATTCTGCAAGCCCTTGGGTTCATGGCCGCTTGCATTCTAATTCCATATGTAAGACTGCATATGAGGAAACTACAATGGTATCTAAAAAGCCTATGGAGTCAACATTCTCAGGACCTGGAATCAATGATTTCTATCATTCCTTGTATAAAGACAGAGTTCTTTTGGTGGGCAGAGGCCTGCCACCTCAACAAGGGGCTCCCTTTCAATCTACCCCATGCTACCCAAACCCTGATTACAGACTCATCAGACTATGCATGGGGGGCTCACCTGGCAGGGCAGTGCATTCCAGGCAAATGGAACCCAAGTCAGATGCACCTGCATATCAACCAAAAAGAGATGTTAGCTGTACAGAATTCTCTGACCGCCTTCAAGGACCACATCCTTCCAGGACAATTATTGGTAATGACAGACAACACCACAGTTATGTGGTACATAAACAAATGGTGGGAAGTCCACTCGTATCCTCTCTGCAGACTAGCCATGGCTCTGTGGAACACAGCCTTGAGCTACCAAGTGCACCTACAAGTTCATTTCCTGCCAGGCAAGCTAAATTCACTGGCAGATGACCTCAGCAGAAATCTTATGGACCCACACGAATGGAAACTGGAACCAAAAATACTCAACCTCTTGAGCAACAAATAGTGGACTTCAGAGATAGACCTGTTTGCCTCCCCCCTGGACTACCAATTGGGCAAATTCTGCACAAGGACTCCCCACAGCCAAGCTTGGAAAGTGGATGCCCTGTCCTTTACCTGGGAAAGCCTCTCTGTTTATGCCTTTCCCCCTGTGTCTCTCCTCTCGAAAGTTCTGCTAAAGATCAAACAGGGCAAACCAAGGACAATTCTTATTGCATCAGAATGGCCTCACCAGCACTGGTACCCACTCTTGCACAGCATGGTACTGCTGGATCCATGGCACCTACCTCGGACACTTTCCCTGCTGTCCCAGCAGGTGGGCCAGATCCTGCTCCCTCATTTTCAAACCCTGAACCTTGCAGCCTAATTCCTTGAGCTCTCCAATAGCATCCCTCAGTAAGCAGGTGCTAGAGGTCAATCTGGAAGCAAGGAGGCCTAGTACTAGAAAATCCTATGCTGGAAAGTGGAAAAGATACTGTTCCTGGAGCCAGATACAGGGAATGGGCACTATGGTGCCCAGTTTACCTCATATTCTTCAGTATTTAACAGAAATGCTCCACAAGGGCCTATCCTTCTCGTCAATTAAAATGAATTCCTCTACAGTTTCAGCACATTATAATACTGAACCACCCCTCTTCTCTCATCCCCTGTTAAAGCAATTCCTCAGAGGGGCTAAAAATTTAAGACCCCCCCCCCCGACGAGCCCCTACTCCAGCCTGGGACCTTAACTTTGTATTGGAAAAGCTCACTCTCCCTCCTTTTGAACCATCTGCAACTGCAGAGTTGAAATTCCTTTCTTGGAAAACAGTCTTCCTTCTAGCCATCACTTCAGCAAGAAGAGTGTCTGAATTACAGGCCCTCATGGCAGTGGAGCCCTTCATTGTCTTCAGTGCAGACAGGGTTTCCCTCAGAACCAGTCCTTCCTTTATGCCCAAGGTGGTGCCTAGTGTGGCCCTAAATCAGTCCATTCATTTGCCTACCTTTTTCCCTAATCCACAAAACAAAGGGGAATGAATTCTGCACTCTTTGGACATGCACAGGCAACTTAGATTTTACTTGGACAGGACTAAGCCTCTCAGAAAATCTGAGCAGCTGCTAGTTGGCTTTGCTGCAGGGGCAAAGGGGATGCCCATTTCAAAGCAAACGATTTCTAAATGGATAGCCCATTGCATTCATTTCTGCTATAAGCACCATGGAAAACGTACCCCACAGGGGATAAGATCACATTCCACCAGGGCTGCACCTACCTCTACAACCTTTCCCAGAGGGGTCCCTACCAGGGACATTCTAGAAGCTGCTACCTGGAGCTCAGTTCATACCTTCACCAAGCATTACCACATGCCTATTTTTTTCTAAATCCAGGGTTGGTTTTGCCACTGCATTATTGCAGGGCTTAATAGCTGGTCCTAATGCTCTCTAACTTCCTCCTCCCTTAATTAGCTTTGGGAATCTACCCAAATGTAATGACTGCAACAGTGAAACACAAAGAAGATAATACAGTTGTGTGCACTTACCATAAATGTAAATGTTCAAGTGTATTCACTGTTGCAGCCCTGGTTACCCTCCTTCCAGCCCCCTGACTTCTCTTGGCTCTACCTTTCCTTCTTGTTTGGTGTATTTGAGCTTTCTGGTGTATTTGCTTTTTGTTGGAGGTGTAACAACATATAATTGCTTCACATTATGGGGGGCACCTGACATCTGGGGCAAGAAAAACTGATGTAATGACATTGGCTGCATGTTTTATACCCCTGACAACCTGACGTCATTGAAAAAGAGACCTCATCTGACTCAGGAATCCAAGACTCTGGTATTCAGGCTGGCTGAGGGCTACCTGCAAGCATATTACCAAATGTAATGTCTGCAACAGTGAATACACTCGAACATCTACATTTATGGTAAGTGTACACAATTGTACTTTTCTTCATTTCCCGCTTTCTTATGTTGGTATTTTTTTCCTTAACTAATCTGTACCCTCAACTGGAATTCCGTCCATACCTGGAGTTTTACCTCCCTGTATAGACTATAATGTTAACTTGACTTTAACTTTTATCTGTGAAGATAAAAGCTATTTAACATTAGAATTTCTTTAAACACATATTGTTTTCTATATTTTAAATTCTGTAAAAGGCTTTTTATTTTCTCTTCCACTGTTTGCAATTTTGCAGTTGTGTAAAGTTCTTGATGGTATTTCCTGAAAATTTCATACATTTTGGATAGCCTACTAAAATATCCTTCTCTTCATCACTTAATTGGAAAACTCCCCTTTTTACCTGTTGTGGTCTAATCTTAGCAGGCAACACCCTTGTAGCTTTAGTCAAATTAGAATTGTAAAATTCCTCAACTGCTAAACCTCAAGTCCAAAATCTGTCTGACTTCTTTTTTCTGAATTTCTGTCTGTATTCCTCTCATACTTTGTCGGTCTTCCGCTGTCAGTCCTTGGCTTGTAAGCTAAAAACTTCTAAGCTCTCCCAATAATATCCTCAGTTGCATATTTTAAGCTCTCTCCATTTGTCTGACTCCATCTGGCTCTTTTTTCTCAGCCTCATCTTGCATTCCTCCTAGGTCTCACCATTGACATTAGTCAAACCCCCCCAAATGTTCTTCCAGTTCTGTTAACCATATTGTAAAATCCTGCAAATTTAATGTAGAAGTGGGAAAGCGCCAGTGTTGCACTCTCTTGTCTACATGATCCAACTGTTAGCTTGGTCAGACAAAGTTAATGGGCCAGATGTTACTCCTTCAGCCCTCCCAAGGCTTTTTTAATGGTAAAACTTTCAGTACCTGACAATACTCTCCATAGCTATAAAAATTATAACCATCGTCCTCAGGGTGCCTCCTAGTGCTCACCAACAGTCCACTAATCCCAAGCTTCTTAATAACTTGTTTGCTCTTTTTTCTAAAGCTGTTTGATGTATAAACCTCTTCTGACCTTTCTTTTCTTGATGTAAAAATCATGTTCTAGTCTCCTGTTCAGATCAATTCCCCTTCCATAAATGAAACTAAATGGACAGTTAACTATGCCGAATTTTGCTGTTGGTGGTATATAAATAGAAGTCGTAGTACAAGTATTTTCCTTGTTTTTTCCTTCCAATTTGCCAGGCATCCCTCCCCTGTAGCTAAAATGCCTTCCTTCTTTAACTTTAATGCTTTACTAGCTAGGATTGCTACCCTTCTCAGTTTGCCCTCTTTAAAGCTGTCTCTTACTAAAAATGTAAATCCTTTCTTTTGTAACTTAATGTATTCATACTCTGAGAGGTGCGTTTCCTGTAATAGCATTATCTGAGGTGCTTCCATCTTAAAAGCACGTTTACCTCGCTCCCTTTTAACTAGGTTGGACAGCCCACGAACATTCCAAGACAGTGCTTTTACCCTGGCCAATCCTGTATTTCCACGTACTCTATTTTAGCATTCTTTTACCTTTTTTCCATCGCTCTCTCTCTCTGTTCTCTACTGTATTTCCTCACCACTATTTACCAGGTCCAGCAGCTTATAATTCCATAAAATAATGCTGCTTGATTTCTAAACCCTTCAGTTGTTACAAAAAGTGAGGTCTTAAAAGTTTTCTGCTGTATGATAACCTGCTACCACTAACCACTGTTTTATGCATTCTACCCATTTCTGACTACCACATCCCTTTTACTAAACCAGCGCCTCCCTTCCCACCAACAGCCTTAACAACTGTAACCTATATACAAAGTCCGTTATTTACAAGGTGAGAAATTATCCTCCTGCTTAGCCCGCGAGCTATCTATCCCAATCTCAGAAGTTGCTGATATGCACTAAACATTGACTGCCAGGAGGTTTAATTTAGTGATCACAGCTTCTCAAAATATTCTTCATTTTTATAACTTCCTCGCATCTCAGTACCTTCCATGATTGTAAACTACTATTCCACTTAAAAGAACTATCTTCTGTCTATCAACCCAAAATGTAAAATAGTCTATAGCACAAATTCCTACTCTTAAAACTCCACCCATTTCTTTCCAAAGCAAAGATTTTTTTCCCCCTTTCCCTAAAGACCATTGGACTATTTTAAATGTGGTCTGATCCACATGATATCCCCTTTAATCATAACAATGTAAGATTGCACCATTTTATCCTACTAGTTAAATAACCTACCAGCTGCAGCTTGACCCTAGTACCCATCTCACAATTAGTCCATTGCCTCCATTGCAGACTCTACCAAGTGACACGTATTAGTCACACACCCAAATCTAACCAAGTGGTTTGAGCTAAACTTTTCAAATTGTCCAATGAACAGTCACTTAGTGAATTAAATGGGGTACATAACAATTGTTAAATTAATACAGCCGAGTGAACATATTCCTTAATCTACATGCATTAAAAGAACGCCATCATATTCTTTAACAGTTCAGCAGTATGACAAAACTGTTAACCCATGTGTAGTAAGATTGTAGTAAATTTCTATCTATCTCTTAAATATGAAAGGAAAAATAAACACATCACATTCTCCACTCCTTTACAAGAAGTCCTTGGGATAACACTATGTCCCACTCGAATTCATGGACATTAATAGTCTGTAGCCATCGTTAAAGATGAAATACCCCATATGCATTGCTTCAAACTAACAGGATGGCTTACCTATCTCATTGTACGTTCATTGAAGTCCTAGTTTCTACCCTACACCTTTTTTCATGTAGCAACTTAATTTCTGATTTTTCGCTGTATATTTGTGTTTTTTTTTTAAAGGGGGAAATACTGGCATCTTTTCTGTCTTATCTTTGCAGTCTTTTGCTCATCTTTAGTACCATCCTTTACTATCTCTTCTGTCTCTCCCCCAAACTACCTTCAACAGCTTGCATCACCTCTTCTGGTGCAGAAAATGCCTCTATGCCGCTCTCAAAAAATGTTCTCATTTGTGCAGGAGAGAGACGTTTAAAGTGTTGCTCCTTACTCTTACAAAATTCGCTGTACCTGCCTGAGTGATTCTCTCTTTTCGAGTAGTTACCCCGGAGTGCTGCTGTTTTACAGTGATCTGAGAGTTATCATAGTCAGCTTAGATCCCGGCTTCCAGATAAGTGACAGCACCCACTCCTTAATCGTGTAGGTGACAGAGCCAACTATGATTGGACGAGGGGTTGTTTTTGTATAAATCGTATCAAGGGCACTCTGCGTGCCCTTTCAATAAGCAGGTCCAAATCTGGTGTACCGGTCCATCTAGCCAGGTGCTACTGAACAAAGCTTCTGCAATCTTTCTCCTCCACTGTTTCTGGAAGACCACATATCAGTAAATTCTTTCTTCAAGTACTGTCTTCTTTCACAATGAGCAAAGCTAACAGTTCTTATCTGACTTCTGAAGCCAAAATTTGAGCCTTACAACTCTATTGTAGTATGATAGCTTGGAGTTTATCTGAAGTAGTTAATATGCATTTGGCTATTTCTTCCAGCGCGCGATTATTTTCAGAAATGTGGGCATCTAGCCTTTCACTCGTAGTTTTTATTTCCATTTAACAGAGCCATAAAGTAATCTCTTGGGGCTCTTCTCCTGGCAATGCTGCCTCCAGTCTGTGTAGTGCCATGCCTTCTGCCATCCTTTTCTCCTGTACTGTTCTCACTTTTTTATTTTTAAGCTTTTTTCCTCTGTTTGGCATTTTCATGCATCTTCCACTGCAGTGTAACGTCACTCAGGGTTTCCCATAAATCTTTGACAAGGAAGATTAACATTGAAGAATATTCTCTAATTTCTATGAGAAGCTGCGATTATCACATTTTACTCTGCTCAATCCATACTGGAACTTGATAAGCAACTATTCTTTTGATAGTATGCAAAAACATTAGTGACAGAAAGGAAGCAATATAGCCAAACTTAGGGAATCTATGACTAGGAAAAAAGTTATCCTGTAGAGAGGTTAGAATATTTTAGAAAAAAATTTTGAAAATATGTATAAAACGGAGGAATAGGAAAGAATGTTTGCATGAATTAGTTATATATCAAGAAGAAAAAGCTCTGTCTGGGAACAACTTTGCATAAGATGATGAGGATAAACTATTAGTAGTTAAGGTAAGGAGTGAAATAAAAACATTATTGTATAATCATTGAACGGAGAAGTCTTCATGAAGGGATGCTCTTCCTGTGTAAATCCGGAAGATAGGAGGAAAGAGAGTGCTAAAGATGTTAAAGGCTTTATTTCTGTTTTGAAAGGAGAGAGTAGCAGCATCTTGAAAGAAAGCAGTGGTGGCTGTATTACCAAAAGAGGGTAAAATCCCATACATCTAGCTTCCTATGCATCCATTTTGATTTAAAAACATTGTTATGGATATTTGTAAATAATAACTAAGATAATGGCAAAGATGTTACCAAAACTGATAATATATGTATCAGGGTAGTTTAGTGGAGTGGAGGCAAATATTTTGTAACATTAACAGAGCAGTTGTGGTCCAGAGGGGATCTTTGTGTAAGAAATCAGCATTATTGTTGGTGAGTCATGGTGCACAGAAATAATCAGCTGAAGTTTTATAAGTAGGGTAATAGTTCATTTGAATCCCTTGATAGAATAATGGGGTTAATTTAAGAATAAATTGCTATTAAAGAAGATATAATAAAGTGTTTGAGACAAGAATTAATGTAGGAGGGCTCCTCTCTGACAAACTCTTTTTGAACCAGTCAGGGATGCCCGGTTACCCCTCGATTATTTGCTTTATATTTACAGTGGATACAAAAAGTGTGCACACCCCTGTTAAAATGCCAGGTTTTTGTGATATAAAAAATGAGACCACAATAAATTATTTCAAAACATTTCCCTCCTTTAATGTGACCTGTACAATTCAATTGAAAAACAAACAAATCTTTTATGGGAAAAAATATAAAAAAATAAAAGACGTACAGTAAGCTGGTTGCATAAGGTGCACACCCTTTAATACTTTTTGAAGCACCTTTTGATTTAATTACAGCAATTCAGTCTTCTTTGGTACACACCTGCCATCAATTAACGAGACTGATTAACCCCAAATAATGTTCACCTGTCCTAGTAGGACTTTCCTGACATTTACTCAGTTGCCTGCTACAGCAAAAGCCATGGTTCGCAGAGAGCTTACAAAAAATCAAAGGGATCTGATTGTTGAGAGGATCAGTCAGGAGAAGGAGTACAAAAAATTTCTACAGCATTGGATATACAATGCAACACAGTGAAGACGGTCATCAAAAAAGTGGAGAAAATATGGGACAACAGTGATGTTGCAAAGAAGTGGATGTCCCTCCAAAACTGATGAAAAGACGGCAAGACGAAAACTGGTCAGGGAGGCTGCCAAGAGACCTACAGTAACACTGAAGGAGCTGCAGGAATTTCTGGCAAGTACTGGTTGTGTACTGTATGTGACAATCTCCCGTACTCTCCATATGTCTGCACTATGGGGTAGGGTTGCAAGACGGTAGCCTTTTCTTACACAGAAAAACATCCAGGCCTGGCTAAAATTTGCAAAATAATACATCAGGACTCCCAAAAGCATGAGTGAAGATGTGTTATGGTCTGATGAGACCAAGGTTAAAAATTTTTGGCCACAATTCCAAAAGGTACATTTGGTGCAGAAGCAACACTTTGCATCACCAAAAGAACCCCACCCCCATGGTGGAGCATGGTGGTGGCAGTATCATGCTTTGGGGTTGCTTTTCTTCAGCTGGAACTGGGGGTTAGTCAAGGTGGAGGGAATTATGAACAGTTCCAAATACCAGTCACTTTTGGCCCAAAACCTTCAGGCGTCTGCTAGAAAGATGAAGAGGAATTTCATCTTTCAACACAATAATGACCCCAAGCATACATCCAAATCAACAAAAGAATGGCTTCACCAGAAGAAAATTTAAAGTGTTGGAATGGCCTAGCCAGAGCCCAGACCTAAATCCAATAGAAAATCTGTGGGGAGACCTTAAGAGGGCTGTGCACAAGAGATGCCCTCGCAATATGACAGATTGGAGCGCTTCTGCAAGGAAGAGTGGGCAGATATTGCCAAATCAATATGTGCCATGCTGATAGACTCCTATCCAAGAAGACTGAATGCCATAATTAAATCAAAAGGTGCTTCAACAAAATATTAAGTTAAGGGTGTGCACACTTATGCATCCAGCTTATTGTATGTTTTTTTTATTTTTATATATTTTTTCTCCTAACAGGTTTGTTTGTTTTTCAATTGAATTGTACAGGTTATAGGTCACATTAAAGGTGTGAAAAGTTTTGAAATGATTTATTGTGGTTTAATTTTTTTATATCACAAAAAACTGACATTTTAACAGAGGTGTATACACTTTTTATATCCACCGTAAAGCTGTTAACAATAAATAAGGAATTCACAAGTTCAAGGATTTAATTGGTGTGGTAATCAAGAAAATTAGCCTTGCGTCCGAGCTATATTATTTTGTACATAATTAATCCAGAAAGTGCATTTTGGACGTAGTTAGCATTTTGAAAGAGTTTCAGGTCACTTTGTGATATCAGATAGATGAAGATAAAACAAAAGCTATTGCAGCAGAAGATGCACACACGTTTGAAGTCTTTTTCAAATTCAAATTTTAGCTTTAAATGTATTTTGGTGTTTTAGCAATGAAACACAAGTAATATTAAAATTGGGTATAAAAAAACAACACCATGATAAATTCCATAAAATGGTTACATTAAACACAGAAAATAATAATTCACATATTGTAGCTCACCCCCACATCTTCAAAGATGTTCTCCAAAAGTTGGGGTTTTAAGTGCTGTGTGTTAAAAGGAGTCTTTTATGGCAACTAAGGATATGAGATGAGACAAAAAGATAATGCAAAAAAATGAGAAACTGGAAGCTCTTTATTTTATTTGTGTATTTATGCCTTTAATTATTTGAAATTTGATGACTGGATAAGAGGACTGATCATTTGACTCTCTCTTCAGCCATGACCAAGGCTGCAGAGGACCAAAGTATGTAATACAATAAAAACTTTGACAGAAGTGAAAATACATTATACAGTGACAAAAAATGAATATCAAAAGTTAAATACCCATTAGAAAAGTTGTAGCAAGAAAAACATTCACAATATTTCATACAGCATGGAAATATGTATAATATTTGCAGTGTTTACAGGTTGGAGTTCTCTTAGCAAAGGTGATACCTATATGTAGTACTTGTAAATATTCAGTTGCAGTAAGTCTACAGCAGTAACTTATCCAGTATAGTGAAAGCAATGGCAGACCACTTCTTCTAGCTAGATGTTCCTTCAGCTTAGGCTAAAAGTCATCCAGCGTTTGAGAACATAATGCATTGATCTTAATGTTCTTTCGGTGAGCAGTTCTTTCGGTGAGCATGATGGTTCTTGTATTTGTAAGGTCGATTATGGTTTTGAAACCTTGAGTGCTGAATAGCATACTAGCTCAGCTAGTAAATGTCGCCAAAGAAGTATCTTTAAAAAATACAACCGTGGGCATTGTTGGCTAGAAGTACAAAATGGCAGGTTTTGTTTTCCAGTACCTGTAGTTTGAATGTTGGTGCTAATGTGAAATGCTAAGAAACATTGGGTATATTCAGTTTTGATAATGACAACATTTTTAGCTATAGACTGCCTTGCTGTTGGGGATAATAGGTGTGAAATTTTATAACCGAGTTTGGTCGTTTACCTTGAGAATATTAAGACAGAGCCAGGGAGGATTCTTAGATATTTTTGTTATGTAAGCTTTTGGCAGTCGATTGTTTGAGTTATGCATTACAGTCATTGGGGGAATTGGCCAGTTTTTGCCAAGTAGTAAATAACAGGACGGCGCAGTGGTGCAGCGGTAGCGTTGTCACCTCACAGCAAGAGGTTCTCCGGTTCGATTCTCGGCTGGGGTGCCTTCTTTGTGGAGTCTGCATGTCCTCCCTGTGTTCGTGTGGGTTTCCTCCGGGTGCTCCGGTTTCCTCCCACATTACAAAGACATGCATCTGGAGCCTTTCTCCCCGGGCCTCCGCTGAAAATTGGCTTTGTTCCAAGTTGGACTTTCCCAGTTAACAAATGTTAAATAAATTAAATAAAAAAAAATATTATGTTGGATATTTCTGGGATTTATTATTAATCTATTGTTAGCCAGTTACAGAGATTAGTGAAATTGCCCTGTTAATGTGAGTTGAATCCCAGGGAGAGTGTTGTTTGCTGATAAAAGTAGTAGATCATCTTTCATGCTCATTTGTGATAAGGGGTAAGTTAATAACGCAAGTCATTTGCAAATGATGAGACCATTAAGGAGATAAAACCCTTTGGTGTTCCAGTGTTGTGTGTATCAGTATCAAACAGGATATTGTTGTATACCCAGAAAGTTCTGTTTTCCAGATAAGTTTTAAACCAGTGGATAGTATTTAGTCCAAAATGGAATTCGTGTAGTTTGAGCAGAAGGGTATGATTTATAGTTTCAAATGCTCTTGTCAAGCCTACAAAATGGCTGGCAAATATGTAGGCCATTATATTCAGTTTTGCCAGTATATAGTGCAGTCATAGTGCTGAAGGCCTTAGAGAAGGGAGAGGTCATAATCTATATTTATATGGTCAAGTATCTGCTTGTGCACAAGTTTTTCAAATGTTTTAGTTGGTGGGCACATGTTAGAATTTGGTCAAGGCTGCAGAGGACCAAAGTATGTAATACAATAAAAACTTTGATAGAAGTGAAAATACATTATACAGTGACAAGTCTTTCACATTTGCTTTATTATGATATATGTAGAGTAAGATAGTGAAAATATTTTAGTTCCTTTAGTCTTATGCATAGGTCAGGCAAATTGTTATAAACCATTATAAACCAGAGGAGAAGTTATGGACGACAATAGAGATGAAGGAATTTGAGAGGAGAAGAGGGCAAGCATTAAATGGGATAAGCAGAGTCTTCCACACACAAAAAAATGGTTTACAGTTACTGGAATTAGATAAGTTTTAAAAGCTGCCCAGTTATGGCTCATTTATATGTTTTAAGCATTGGGTTGTGATTCAGAATGGAAAAGGATTATGATGAAATGGGGGTGGCATTTGAGAGTTGGAGAGACTAGGATTTTGGATAACACGTCTTTAAGGAGAATATTAACAGCTATACGAATGTTATATTTATAAAGTAGTTGAAAGCATTTTCAGAACTAAGCCAATGTGAGAACAGAAAAAGGATATTTTACCAATTAGTATGGTAAGGGATGAGAAGAGAACTGTGGTGGTGGTGCTGCGGTAGCGTTGTCGCCTCACTGTAAGACGCTGTCCGGTTCGATTCTCAGCTAGAGCGTCTTCTGCATGGAGACATGCGTGAATGGGCGTACCTTTGTTGAAGGTTGTGCGTCAGGGCTGGCAACTCGGCACGTAAAAATCAACTATCAACTGCCAATCATTAGCGGACTGGAGTTCCGCTGTGGCGACCCCTAACTGGGAAAAGCCGAAAAAGACACAAACAAATAAAGGGATGATAAAAAAGAGAAAGGATGTTTTATTACTTCAAGCAGTAGTGAATGAGACTGTAGAAGGACCAGTAATAGCCATCTTAAAAGTAATATTTAGCCTCCTAAATGAAAGGCAGATTTAAGTAAAAGAAATGGTTTGTGGAATGCCAGACCGAGTGGTACAGTGTTCTTTATCACTTTTGCAGTTTGGTTGCCAGCTCACCCTAAATTAACACCTCCATGAAGTCCCTTCCATTGTGTGTCAATGACTGAAGACTATTACTGAAGTAGTAAAGGAATCTGCCATTGAAGAATATCGACACATCACCTAGGTTGATGGCAGAATCTGTTTGCTTCTCTTAAAAAAAAAAAATGGTGTTCCCCATTTCCTTTGTCTCTGAGAAAAGAGATGTTTATTTGGTGTGTAGAGATGCTCCCTTGAGCCAAATACTGATTAAGCAGTTGAGCTGTTTTGCCCACCCTACCCCATGAAACAAAGAGCATATCATGTTTCAGGAAACTGTTTAGTTTGGGGATACACTTAAATGAAAATCAGAGGATGCCTCTTCCCATATCCTTTACAGAATATTATTCTTAATAAAACAGATAAAGTATGCCAGAGGCGTAAATACACTTAAACACTGGAGCAAAACTCTCTCATACAACCAAAACTAATCCTGCAGAGTTTCAGTAACACTTGCACCACACCTACTGCACGAGGGTAAGACACTACACACAATACTACTTATGCTGAGGCACTTGCAGGTAACCTTCCTAAAACACTAAGACTTCTGCACAGTACAATCAAAGAAAGGGTCTTCAACCATCATGTAAACACTGTATTAAAACACCACTCACAGCTGCACATAGTAACACTGTATCCATTGCCTCTTCTGCTAAGCCCTTATGACAAACCAGCACACAGCCAAATTTCCTGGACACTGGTGGTTCTGTAGTGAGCCACACCAATGACCCACCACCAGACTGAGTAAGGAGATAGTCATAGTTAGCTGCCTTTCTGGGGCTGGAATCAAGTCACACAAGCACTCAGGTCAGTGAACCACAGGTACCATTATGAGTCTGTCATAGTCCATGTGGGTGTTCATGACCTGAGACGTACCTCCCTTGACTGTATGAAGCGAGAAATGATAGCGTTTGCTGATTGTGACAGCCAAGCACTGAGCAGAATGCTACCTTCTCCAAGGATGATGCCACATTACCAACAGAAAATGATTGATTTTTAACAATTGGCTTAGCTTCTGGTGTTAACCCAAGGGGGGCACAATATTTGATGGCTTGGGAGGATATGGTTGATAGACCATGCTGCTTTGCCAGGGATGGTCTGCACTTATCCCCCCAGGCTTTTGGCTATTGGCAAAGACCTTTTCCACCCCCATAGTGCCCTTGTTAGGCAGTGCCAAACTGGTAAACCTCCCAACTTAACTGAACCTATGAAGGAATATTTGATGGTGGGTACTGCTCAATGCTAGAAGTCTTAACAAAAAACTCTACTCCCTGCAAGCTTCTTCTCTGTGGAGAGTGTAGACATCTTTGTGGTAAAGGAGACATGGTTTAATGATGCAGAGTACCCCAGCAATGCAAGGTTATAATGCCTTTTGCACTTTTAGACTAGTTACTGCACAGGAAAGAGCTAAGGTGGAGGGTCTCAGTCTATATTAAAACCAAACTCACATCAAGACTATTTGAAGTGTATGATCCACTGGAACTCATACATGTGCAAATCACCATAAACAGGGTTTTGCACCCCATCCTTGCAACCTATAGGGCCCCTTCCATGTCCCCGGAAACCCATACTACCTATCTCAGTGCACTAGAGTCCCCCACCATTCAGCCCAATGTGATGTTCATAGGGGATCTCAACTACCCCTCTAAAATCCTACACCACTTCTAATGCACAAGCCAAACTTTAGTACCAGCATCCTGGAACAGTTGGTCCATTCTCCTACCAGGGTCACAGACATCCTTGACCTTGTATTCGCCAACACAGAGGCCGATATTCCTCACCCAGTGTAATGTCTTCTCTCTTCAGATCTTACCATAAGGCAGTATTGCTTGAAATAAAAAAAAATAAATCTGGGGAGCCAGCAAAACCAAAAACCTTTAGGAACTATTCCAAAGCTAACCTTTGCCTACTAAGCGACACCTTGGCTAAATTCCAAGCACTCCCAAACCAAGTAAACATCATAGCATATGCTGAGCTATTTAGAAGATGTCTGTACAGCCGTATTGTTAACTGTATAGATTGAGCAGTGCCCACTCTTATTAAGAATAAGACATGCTCAAAACCAAACTACCCTTGTAGAATCACAGTATCAATCAATTATACAACAAAAGAAAATAAATCTTGGACAAGCATAGGAGGAAAGTCTGTTGACATCAATGCCAGTCTATAGTTTATACGTCGTCTGAAGCAAGTTGTTGACCTATAGTTTTTCGGGTAGCTTGCAAATTCACTCTTAAGTCATAGCATTGTTTTCCTGTTAGCCGGGTTGGTGTATCAGTTCAGGTTGCACATATAAATAGTTCTTACTCGTAGATAAATCTTTGTGCAAAGATGTTAATACTTTTAACCAGAAGTTAGGTACTGCATTTGAGCCTGGGGTTTTCCAGTTGGAGGCTTTTCTTAACTTTGTTTCAGTCTCTCTGGCTGTTAATTAATTCCATTTCATATCCTGTACCTTTAAACTTCTTATTCTTTCTTTTACTTTTTCTATCCATTTAGCATCTTTGTTATGTTCCACATGATCTTCATAAATACTTCTCCAAAATGTATCTATTTCTTCTTTTTTTGGTGGTCTTTCAATTCCTTTTACTTTTGTTTCCCAACTATGTATAAAACTTTTTTGAGCCATCAATAAATTGCTTATTTTGTACCTTTCTTTTATATTTATCTGTGTATCTTAAGTTTTTCCGCATGTGTTGAGATTTTTAGCTTATTTGCGATAGTGCATAATAGCTCCTGGTCTGTACCAATACTGCGCATTGCTTTTATTACATCTTCATAGGTTCATAGGTTCATAGGTTCATACTAGGCTATCTGCCCGAGGGCATTTACAAGCCTAGCCCATCGTTTTGTGGCTTACGCCACCCCTTTAGTATGGGGAACTATACCCATTATTTTGCTGTGCCTCTGTCGAGCAGTGACACTGAGGTAATCCCTGGGGTATATCTGCGATCTCCCATCCATTGGTCAAGATTTCTCTTGAACAAGGCCAGCGAGGTGCTCTGCCTCACATGTACCGGGATTTTGTTCCACAGCATAGGGAGTCTTTGGGTGATGAATCTATCCCTCCAGCACGTCCTATTAATAGCCGTGTCGAGGTTTAAGTCTCCGCCTTGTGGCTCTGATGGATCTAGATTTTTGAGGTGAAGCATATTCATCAAATCTGGGTTTGACATGGCCTTGTATGTTAGGCAAAGGTCACCTCTGAGCAAAAGCGACTGAATAGAGCTGGAGTTCTTTCAGTCGGGCAGCATAGGACAGATTTTGAGACCCTTTATCCTTTTGGTGAGGAACTTTGTGGCCTCTCCAGCTGCTGCAAGTGTCGGGTCAGATACATTCAATGGGGCATTGTACTCAATCATTGGTCTGATGAGTGATGAGTAAAGGGAGACCATGACCTCCCTTGATCTAGATGAGAATCCCTTCATGATAAGGTGGGCAATGTAGAAGGTCTTCCTGACTACTTTAGCTACATGGGTGTCGAATGACAGACTACTATCAACCTGGGTCCCCAGGTCCCTGATAACTTCTTCTGTGCTCAGTGGATTGCCACCTATTTGGTAGCTAGGGTAACCTTGTTTTCCAAGGGTATGACTATGCATTTTTTTGGCATTTAACTTTAGGCCGTGGCTCTGGCACCAGTTATCCATTTCTGTGAGACCCTTCTGAAGGATATCTGTGTCAGATGTGTTTTCTACTATGGCCCAGTTTGCAGTCATCTGCAAACTTTGTCAGCCATAACCCTCCTGTGTTTGCTTGTACTAAGTAGATGCCAAACAAGAGTGGGCCCAGGACTGAGCCCTGTGGGACACCACTTGTGACAGGCTTTGAGTCTGACATGGCGCCAGCAACTCTGACCCTGTGGGTTCTGTCACTCAGCCAGTTTGCAACCCATCTTGTGATGTATGGGTTAACATTTAAGCTGATGAGTTTTTCAATGATACCCGAGTGGGGTATTGTATCGAAGGCCTTAGCCAGATCGAGGTAGGCTGTATGGACTGCCTTTCCCTCATCAATGGCTTTGGTGACTATTTGAAAAAGTCAACCAAGTTTAAAAGGCATGATCTGCCTTTGACAAAGCCAAACTGGGTTGGATCCAAAGTCTGCAAATTCCTATGTCTTTATTTATGAGGTCCATTATGATCCTCTCCATGGCTTTGCAGATAAGGCTTGTCAAGCTAATGGGCGGTAATTTCCAGGGTCGGTGGAGGCACCGCCTTTGTGAAGTGGGACCACAGTTGCAGTGCGCCACTCCTGGATGCGTAACCAGAGGTAAGACTTTGATTAAACAGCTGTCCTAGCTGTGGGTTTAATTCCTCATTGAGTTCGTGGAGCACACAGCCGGGGACACCATCAGGTCCCATGGATGCTGTGTTTTTGCTTTGGAGAGAGCAGTTCTCACTTGGGCGCTGGAGATGTTTGGGGGCTGCAATTGTTTGGTAAATATATCTCTCTTTTGGGGAGGGAGAAGTTTGCACTGAACCTGTCAGCCAGTATGTTGGCAATGTCTGTAGGATCAGTAATCTTCACATCATTTTGAACTAGTTCTGAGCATATCTGGGAGTTTCCTCCTAGGTTTCTAACATAGCTAAAGAAGGCCTTATGATTGTCTTTTGAGTCTTTAGCTATTTTTCTCTCAAATTTGCTTTGGATGATTTTATGAGAGCTCTTAGTTTTTACTTATAGTGATCAAGGGTGTCTTACCTTTTAAGGATTTTGCTCTATCTTGTAGTAGCTTCCTCCTTTTGTTGTAGAGTTTGTTTATGGCTGGGGTCCACCAGACTGGACGCTTGCCTTTGGTACAAAGAGTCTTTGTTTTGCTTGGGATTGCCTTATCCATGCAGTCCTGCAGGTGCTGGTAGAAGGCATTTGTAAGTGATTCAGCGGCTTGAGTACTGTTTTCCGCGGTTCGGGGCCTTAAAGGAGACCACACTAGTCTTTAGAAGTGTGAAGTCGGCTTTTGAGAAGTTCTTTACTGTGGTCTTTTTATTTCAGGTGGGGTGGGATGAGGACCTCCAGCGAGATTAGTTTGTGATCTGATCTCACCAGTGAGGGGTATACTTCCGGTGTTGAACATTGTGCTCCCATGTTCGTGATGATGAGATCAAGTATGTTATCTCCTCTTGTGGGATGGTGACTAGTTGTTCCATGGCATTTGAGTTTATGAATTCCAGGAACTTTTGGGCTAGGGTGTTTGGGCTTGAGTAGTGTTCCCAGTCTATATTAGGGTAATTGAAGTCGCCTAGTATGATGGTGTTTGGTGATACATTTATCCCCTCTAGTGTTTTCAGGAATGCCATGTGAGGTTCCTGAGTTTGTGAGGGTGGCCTGTAACATGCTACAATTTGCAGAGCAGTCTTGCCTACGGTTAATTGCACCTGGATGGTCTCCGATGCATCATGCGTTGCCACCAGTCTTGAGGTGTGGGTGTCCTTGATGAATATGGATACCCCTCCTCCTTTCTTGGTATTGTCCGGATTTTGGGGCGGGCATGATATGAGGTAAAACCTGATAGCTGGGGTGCTCTCAGGAGCCTTGAACCAGGTTTCTGTCACAGCACAGACATCGATGTTCTCCATACTGAGAAGGGCCTCGAGTGCGTGCATTTTGAGATTTAGACTTCTGGCATTGAGCAGCATTACCCTTAGTTTTTTTCCTTTTTTGTGTTCTAGGGTGGTAGGTTTAGAATTTGAGCCTTGCCTAAAAAAGGCACTATGGGGGTGGCAAGAGCCTTTGCCAATATCCGGAATCCCAGGGGTGACAGGTGCAAGCAGCGTGGCTTGTCCAGCATGTCATCCCAGGCAGACAGATACTGGATCCCCTTTGAATGACACCAGTGTTTAAGCCAATCTATCTTTTAATATTTTTGTTGATCTGTTCCCTCTTGTATATTCTTTTAATAGTGACACTTCTTGTCTTAGTTGCGTTATAGTTTTCTGCATTCGATGCTTCGTGATAGTATTCAATTTTTCCCCTTTATTTCCCTCACTACCCAGTGTTCTTGCAGTAGGACTATATCAGTTATTAATTTAGCTGCACAGTAATCTAGCCTGTTTACTTCTATTATATCACATGGATCTCTATGGATGGTCATAACTACTGTGTTCATTTGTTTTATCAGACTTCTGACTTTTTGGGTTTTATTAACCTTTTGTAGTCTATTTCTTTCATTAATGTTAATATCTAGCTCCATTAAATCACACAAGTCTTCTTTTAGCTCGTTTTCTTCTAAACTGAGGGCACATTTTTTTTATTTTCCATTTCCTTCGGGCATTCTATAGAAAGTTCTATAGCATCTTTCTGTGGCACATTCTCTTCAGTTTCATCCTGTGCCATTCGATGTTCTTCATCTCACATTGCTGCAGTCATAACCTGTGGGTAGTCCGCTGTCCTCGGTCGGCCCGAATACCAAAGTATTAGGCTGGCGTCGGTCATGGGCGCTCAGATCTGACGTCAGTGCGTCCTGGTATTAAAGCGCATGACCGACGTCATATCCTCTGTCTTTTTTGCCGCATGGTCCGAAGCAGAAGCAGCGTTTGCAAGTGCCGTTCGGCGTTCTGTTTGAGTTTCAGACCGAAACCAAGTTGGGCTAAGTACCCCGTTGGGGAATATTTTTGTTTTTTCTTGCCTCAGTTAATTCCGGATGTCAGAAAAAGTGAATAATTGTATTTCTTGTGGGAAACAGATACCGCATAGGGATTACCACTCTCTCTGTATTCCTTGTTTGGGGCCTGAGCACGACGTAGTCGGGTGTCGCTTTTG
Source organism: Protopterus annectens (assembly GCF_019279795.1). Taxonomy (NCBI): domain Eukaryota; kingdom Metazoa; phylum Chordata; order Ceratodontiformes; family Protopteridae; genus Protopterus; species Protopterus annectens. The sequence goes on from NC_056733.1 coordinate 629,165,058, forward strand.
TGCTAGGTTTAATAAGCGCACCATTAAACGTAGGTTAGATTGCACTAGGCTTGTCTTTGGTAAGCGGTGTAATTACAATATGCCGTCGGATCCTCCGACGCCCGCTACTGCTAAGAAGCGCAAGGAAAAATCGTTAAGGTCCAAGCAGGATGAGTCGTCCGTTCCGGACGCCGGTTCTTTAGAAACTACGGTGGAATCTGTAGATCCAGCCGAGGTTTCAGCTGAGTCTCAGGGGGAGACGTTGATTTTGCAAGATGTGGCCTCTCAGGAGTCAGGTCAGGCTGAGGGGGCCTCTCAGGTTGCTGTACTTCCTTCTTTGCCTAAGGTGGTTAGGCCTTCTCCTTCAGTCTCTAAGGTACCTTCTAAGGGCAGGCCTGGTTTGCCTTCCTCAGGTGTCAGTCCTAATTCTGCAGGCTCTGTGCCTAAAAAACACATGATTAAAATGGCAGGAGATTTAATTTCCTTAATCGGGGGTTCTATGCCCCCTCCAGATAAGAGGCCTAGGGTGGAGCCAGAGGTGGAAAGTTTGGAACAGGCTTCAGATTACTCAGAGTCTTCGGCGGAAGACACTCAGGATTTTCCTCCTTTTTCTGATTCAGACGCAGAGGATTCCAGTCCTTCTGCTTCTCCTCCAGAGGATTTCTCTTTTTCAGAAACCCTGCATTCTATGAGGGAGCATTTTAAATGGGAAGGTCAGGATTTCTCGGATTCCCAAAAGAGGCTTAGGGAATTTTTGTTTTTACCACAACATCGGCCCTTAGCTATACCTCCTGTTTTGGATGTTGTTCAGGATGTTTTCTCTGAGGCTTCCCTTAATCCAGACTCTTTGCCTCCTGTGCCAGTTAAACCAGATAGGTATTACAGAGTGCCTGAGGCTCATAAATATCTGTATAAGAGCCCAAGGGCTGACCCAGAAACTATTAGTCAGGGACCTAAGGGTGTCAGGGCTTCTGTTGTAAAGAATCCAGTTCCTATGGATAAAGATTCTAGAGCTTTGGATAGGTGGGGTAAAAGGTGTACACCTCTTCCACTCTAGCAATGAGGGCTTTGAATTGCCAGTTTCATATGTTAAAGTACCAGAATTTTCTCCTTACTCAGTTAAAATCTAAGGTAGATGCTTTGGCAGAGGGCATAGAGTGTAAGGAATTACAGGATTTGGTTCATGCCTCTGATCAGGTGGGTAAGCATTCTTTGCAGTGTGGTTTCGATGCTTTACAGGCTTCTTCCAGGGTGGCTGCCACTGGATCAGTTATTCAGAGGCACGCCTGGCTTAAGGATCAGAATTTGTCAGAGCATGTTAAAGCTAGAATTTTGGATGCTCCTTTACAGTCTGAAGTTTTGTTTGGTCCTCCTGTGGAGTCTGTCTTAAAGAAAATGGAAGACAAGGCTAAGTCTATGCAGACTGTTAAAGATTTTTTGCAGGTGCAGCCCCCTAAGTTTAGCAGGAATTGGCCTACTAAGGGATGGGCTTACCCTTCTTCTGATTTACAGTCTAGGGGCAGATCTAGACGTGGTAGGGGCAGAGTTCAGGGTTCTTTCAGGCCTAGGACGTGGAGTTCCCCTGCACAATCTACAAGTGAGGGCAGGGGCCAGTCCTTTCGTAAACAGGCCCAATGACCTGCATCTTCAGCTGCCAGATCCCTCCTGTCTGGCAGCTCCTTTGGGAGGAAAGTTGGCACTTTTCAAGCAAAACTGGCTTTTAGTCACCCAGGACAAATGGGTATTGGACATTATAAACCGAGGCTACAAGTTTTATTTCCACACATTGCCTCCTTTCAAAGGCATGCCAGACGTTCCTCCTCAGCAAAGGGTAGAGGCTCACAAACAGATTTCTTTACTTCTTCAAATGGGGGCTATACAGCAGGTCCCTCTGTCAGAAGTGGGCCTAGGATTTTATTCTCGCCTGTTTCTTGTACCAAAGAAAGGAAACACTTGGAGGCCAATTTTGGATTTATCTATCCTCAACACATACCTGGACATTCCAAAATTCAAAATGTTGACGTTGCAACAACTTCTGCCTCTGTTGGGCATAGATCACTGGATGGTAACTCTGGATCTCAAAGAGGCTTATCTTCATGTTCCTATCAGGCCCAGTTGCAGGAGATTCCTGCGTTTTCGGGCTGGGACTTTACATTATCAATTCTCTGCATTGCCCTTTGGCTTATCTACTGCGCCCAGGGTGTTCACAAAGGTTCTGGCTCCGGTGATAGCCTTCTTAAGGTTAAGAGGAATTCAAATTTATCCTTATTTGGACGATTGCCTGATTCTTGCTCAGGACAAAAACAAGCTTCTTCACCATCTACAGTATGTTATGGCAGTGTTAAGGTGCCTAGGGTATTCTGTGAACGAAACAAAGTCCAGTCTAGTACCCTCTCAGGAAATGTGCTTTCTGGGTGTGAGACTGAATACAGCTTCCCAGATGGCTTTTTTGACCCCGGACAAGCAAAGGAACCTTACACTTTACTTCCAGCAATTGTCTCTACAGTCCAGGCTGACTGCAAGGACAGTCCTTCAAGCCTTGGGGTTCATGGCATCTTGTATTCTGGTGCTTCCCAATACCAAACTGCATATGAGGAAGCTACAATGGTATCTCAAAAATGTATGGACACAACACTGCCACGATCTGGACACTGTCATTCAAATAATATCTTGCATTCAAAAGGAATTTTTGTGGTGGGCTCAGGAATGTCACCTAAACAAGGGACTCTCTGTGACCCGACCAGAGGCGAGTCAGATCTTAACGACAGATGCCTCGGACAAGGCTTGGGGAGCACACCTCAATGGAAAGTGGGGTCAAGACACGTGGCCTGCCAGACTTCAACATTTACGTATCAACTTGAAGGAGATGTTAGCAGTCCAGTTTGCATTGATGGCTTTCAAGGATTTACTTCACCCGGGACAAGTGTTGATTCAAACAGACAACACAACTGTCATGTGGTACATCAACAAGCAAGGGGGAACCCATTCGTACCCTCTTTGCAGACAAGCTATGATTTTGTGGGAGACTGCTCTCAGTTTGCACCTCACTCTTCAGGCAAGGTTTCTGCCAGGAGCACAGAACTCCTTAGCAGATGTTTTGAGCAGACAGATGGTGGATCCCCACGAGTGGAAGTTGGATCCTCATGTATTTCGACAGTTGACAGTGATATGAGGGACTCCAGACATAGATCTGTTCGCTTCTCCACTAAATTTCCAGTTGCCAAAGTTTTGCACGAAGATGTTTCATCCAACAGCTTGGAAACTGGATGCTCTATCATTCAGTTGGAGCAATCTTCACGTCTATGCCTTTCCTCCTCTGCCTCTCCTTCCCAAGGTGCTCTTGAAGGTCAGACAAGACAAGCCCTCCATGATTCTAATAGCTCCAGATTGGCCTCGACAGCACTGGTACCCTCTGCTGAGGAGTTTAGTACGGGAGCCTCCTTGGCCTTTGCCTTCAATTCCACACCTTTTGTCTCAGGCGGGCAATCATTTCCTCAATGTCAGGATTCAGTCCCTGCATCTAACAGCCTGGCATATTCTTTATGATTTTGCCAACCTCCCTTTACTTTTGCTTTGGGATTCTACCCACAGGTTATGACTGCAGCAATGTGAGATGAAGAACATAGTACAGTTTTGTACCTACCATAAATGTAGATGTTCGAAGATCCACATTGCTGCAGTCAATTACCCTCCTTCCCCTCTGTAGTTTGGAGTGGTTGTATGGTTTGGGTTGTAGATATTGTTTGTACATGGGTTTTGGAGGTTTTTCTATTTTAGGCTGTGGCCTTTCTTTTTAGGGCCTTTTGACATCTGGGGCAAGAAAAGACTGAGGATATGACGTCGGTCATGCGCTTTAATACCAGGACGCACTGACGTCAGATCTGAGCGCCCATGACCGACGCCAGCCTAATACTTTGGTATTCGGGCCGACCGAGGACAGCGGACTACCCACAGGATGTCCTTCATGGATGCATCTGCAGTCATAACAACTGGGTTGTCCTGTCGTCAGGCAGCCCTTCAGTCGGCCGGATTCCAAAGTCCGGGTCCGGCTTCGGCTGATGTCGCACTTCACCCGACGTCATCTCTGTTGGTCTTGGTATAAAGCATCAGCCGACGCCATTTTCTTCAGTCTTTCTTGCCGCGTGGCGCCCGAAGCAGAAGCTGTTCGCAAGTGCCGGTCGGTCGGATCCAGAGATTACTTCTACCGAATACTACTTCGAAGACTTCTAAAGCTAAGTACCCGTTGGGGACTCTTTCTTGCCTCAGCCGATGTCAGAAAAAGTTAATAATTGTTTAACCTGTGGGAAACAAATACCTCATAAAGATTTCCACTCTTACTGCCTGCCTTGCTTAGGCCCAGCCCACGGCGTAGCAGCCTGTTCGTCATGTGCTTCTTTCAACCGACGACGCTTAGGCGTCGTTGAGTTTGCAGAACAGTTTTTCGGTTCTGATTTTGCATACATTATGCCGTCGGATCCTCCGACTACGCATTCTGCCAAAACGCAAAGAAAAGACCGACACTCGCGGTCCGCGGTTTCGGCGAAACCATGGTTAAGCAAACGCGAGTGTCTCGGTTTCTGCGAAACCTAGAAAACTGATCAAAGTACAGCTGAATCTACCTCTACAACTGAGGTCCCTGCTAACACTCTTGAATCGGCCTCAGAAATTTTACCCACTACAGTGCTTACCACTGACTTATCAGACACCATTCCCTTGGATGTCTCTACCCCAGCACGTGGTGCTGCTAGGCCTCCAGCAGCCATGTCCATTAAGGCCTTCGCCAGGGCTAAAGCAGCCAAGACTACTAAAACAGTGCCTGTTAAACCCCCCTCAACCAGGCCCTCTTCCAGTTCTCAAATGCTTACTTTGGCAGAAGATTTAATTTCATTAATTAGAGGATCTCAATCTCACCCAGACAGGGCCTCTCAGCCCCCAGAGAAGAGACCTAGGGCAGAGCCCCATCAGCCAGTGTCCTCTGATGATTCTGCTGATGAATCAGACATAACTGACCAGCCAGAGGCTCCTTTCTCCAATTTTGAAGATTCTGATGCTGAAGAATCCATTCCAGCTGCTTCCCACCAGAAGAAATCTCCTTTTGGGAAACCTTGCATGCCATGCGAGAACAGTTCCAATGGCAGCAACAGGATTTTTCAGACTCCAGGAAAAGACTTAGGACCTTTTTGCACCTTCCACAGCACAGGCCCTTAGCTATACCTCCTGTTCTCTCTCTGGTGGATGATGCTTTCAATGATGTCTGCTCCGCTCCAGATTCTTTACCCCCAGCCCCTGCCAAACCAGACAGATTTTACAGGGTGCCAGATACTCATCACCACCTTTACAAGGCCCCTCTTGCAGACCCGAAACTATTTCCCAGGGTCCCAAGGCAGTAACAGCGACCATAGCTAAAACCCTGTTCCTTCTGAAAGGGAAGCAAGGTCATTAGACAGATGGGGTAAAAGGTTTACACTTCAGCCACTCTCTCAGCTAGAGCTTTAAACTGTCAGTTTCACATGATACAATACCAAGAGTTTATGCTTGATCAGTTAACTAAAAAGCTAACCACTGATGAATCTGTTGATAAGAAATATGTATTAGAAATGGTAAATAACATACAGCAAGTTAGTAACCACTCTTTAAAATGTGGCTATGATGCACTGGAGGCTTCATTTAGATCAGCCATGACTGGCACTGTAATTAGAAGGCATGCATGGCTAAAGGAGCAAGCTTTACCGGATCATGTTAAATCTAAATTGCTAGATGCTCCTATGGATAAAACAAGTTTGTTTGGTACACCTGCCCAGCAGGTTATGAAGAAAATGGAAGAAAAGGCAAAATCAGTCCAGACAGTTAAAGATTTCTTGCAGGTTCAACCCCAAGGTTTAGCAGGAACTGGCCTGCCAAAAATTGGTCCTTTCCTGACTCCACAAGACCTCAAAGGGGCAGGAATAGGCGTTCCAGAGGCAGAAACCAATCCAGAGGAGGTGCCTACAGAGGGCGACAGTGGCAAGGTAAGAACAGAGGCACAGACTCAACACCTGCCACTACATCAACACAGCCACAGTGACTTAATCCTAAACCCGCCTACCAGGGAACAAATAGCAGCTCCTCTAGGCGGAAAGCTAACCTTATTTTCAAAAACTGGCACCACATAACAAAGGACAAGTGGATTTTACGAACCATAGATCAAGGTTACCGGTTCCACTTCCACACTTTACCAGACAAAGAGGAATGCCAAATCTACCTCCAAATCAAAAGACAGAGGCTCTACAACAGATAATGGAGTTAGCAAACATGAGAGCTGTGGAGAAAGTGCCAACAGCAGAGCAAGGAAAGGGTTCTACTCCAGACTATTCCTAGTTCCAAGAAAGGAAAAAAGTTGGAGACCAATTCTAGACCTGTCCACCCTGAATACTTACATCATTGTCCCAAAATTCAAAATGCTGACCCTACAGCAACTTCTTCCCATGCTGGGCAAGGAGTGTTGGCTGGTAACTCTAGATCTCAAGGAGGCATACCTGCACGTCCCCATTCGACCAATCTGCAGAAGATACCTCAGATTTCTTGCAGGATCAGAGCACTATCAATTCTCAGCATTGCCCTTTGGCTTATCTACTGCGCCCAGAGTATTCACAAAATGCCTGGCTTCAGTAATCGCCCATTGCAGACTACAGGGAATTCATATTTATCCATACCTGGATGACTGCCTGATACAAGGAGACAACAAAAGCAAGCTGACAACAGATTTACAAAGGGTCATTTACTTGCTTCAAGCACTGGGATACACAGTCAATTTACAAAAGTCAAGACTGATACCATCCCAGACAAGGACTTTCCTGGGAGCGGAATTGGACACAGTAAGACAAATGGCATTCCTAACTACAGAAAAACAAAAGAACTCCCTCTTTACTTCTTGGCACTAACAAAACTGAACAAGTTAACAGCAAGAAAGGTACTGCAGGCCTTGGGTTTCATGGCATCATGCATAATCTTGGTTCCATTTGCCAGACTACATATGAGAAAACTACAGTGGTACCTAAAGAATTTATGGTCCCAACACAGACACAGCCTAGAAACGGAAATCCCACTAATGCCATGCTTAAAACAGGAGTTCCTATGGTGGGCTCAGGCATGCCAGTCAAACCCAGGCCTGCCCTTTACATGGGTCAAGCAAGCCAGACCATCACAACAGATGCTTCAGACCTAGGATGGGGGGCGCATATGCTGGACAAATGCGTACAAGGATTGTGGACACAGGACCAACTTCACCTGCACATCAACCTAAAGGAAATGCTGGCAGTAAAACTGGCAATCCAAAAGTTCAGACCATTTCTCAAGGAGGACCACCTGATGATAAGGACAGACAACACCACAGTCATGTGGTACATCAACAAACAGGGAGGCACTCATTCTTACCCCCTATGCAGAATGACTTTGGAGCTGTGGACCCTGGCACTCAGCTACAACATCCAGTTACAGGCAATATTTGTGCCAGGAAAGAAAACTCTCTAGCAGATATGTTAAGCAGGACCACATCGGATGCCCACGAATGGCAGCTGCACCCGGATATCTTCAAGACCATCTCGAAGAAATGGGGAATGCCTCAGATAGATCTATTCGCATCACCTTTCAATCACCAGCTCAAAAAATTCTGCACAAGGACATTCCACCCACTAGCATGGAAAGTGGACTCGCTCTCCTTCAGCTGGAAAGGCCTAACAGCATATGCATTCCCACCTCTTCCCTTGATACACAAAGTACTACTAAAAATCAAGGAGGAACGTCCAAGGATAATCCTGATAGCTCCAAACTGGCCAAGACAGCATTGGTACCCACTGCTGAGGAGCATGTCTCGGAACAATATGTGGCCAATACCCTTGATGCCTTTGATGCTAACTCAGAACAACTTCAGCACCATGCATCCAAACCTAAAAACGCTGCAACTGACTGCATGGAACATCACATAGCAGCTGCTAATACAGAACTTTCACAAAGAGTTAAAGACATTATTCTTGAAGCACGCAGGCCTTCAACTAGAAGGAATTATGCTGGGAAATGGAAAAGGTTTGTCATTTGGAGTTCTGAAAGAGGAAAAGATGTATCAAACATAGATATGCCTAACATTCTGGAGTATCTGGCGAACTACTTCATTCAGGCCTGTCCTACTCCTCCATCAAGATTCATGCATCAGCTATTTCAGCAGAATACAGCTTTGATCCACCTGTTTTTTCACACCCTTTGCTCAGGCAGTTCCTCAGAGGAATCAAGAATGTAAAACCTCCAAGGAAGCCACCATTGCCAGCTTGGGACTTGAACTTTGTGCTAGAAAAATTGACACTATCACCTTTTGAACCAGCAGCAACAGCAGACCTACAACACCTGTCATGGAAAACTGCTTTCCTACTGGCAGTTACTTCAGCAAGGAGGGTTTCAGAACTACAGGCCTTAATGGCAGTGCAACCCTTTCTAATCTTCCACCAAGATAGAGTGTCCATGAGGACTAATCCTACATTTATGCCTAAGGTGGTATCCAGAGTGTCTTTAAACCAAGCAATCCACCTACCTACCTTCTTTCCCAACCCACAAAACAGAGGGAAAGAATACTGCATACCTTGGATGTACATAGACAGCTACGCTACTACTTGGACAGAACAAAAATAGCAGAAAGACTGACCAACTTTTCGTAGCCTATGCAACAGGAAGGGAAGGAAAAGCTATTTCCAAACAGACAATCTCCAAATGGATAGGAAATTGCATACGATTCTGTTACTCCTTCCATGGAAAACCAATTCCACAGAACATAAGACCTCATTCTACAAGGGCAACAGCCACTACCACAGCCTTCTTACGAGGAGTGGCTACCAAAGACATTATTGAGGCGGCTACTTGGACCTCCGTGCATACATTTGCCAAGCATTGTAATTTACCTCTATATTCCAGATCCCGAGCAGGGTTTGCCACTGCTGTTCTGCAAGGGATCCTAAACACACCATAATCTACTTTTATCCTCCTCCCTAGTTGGCTATGGTATTCTACCCAGTTGTTATGACTGCAGATGCATCCATGAAGGACATAGTACAGTTTTGTACCTACCATAAATGTAGATGTCCGAATTGGATAGCATCTGCAGTCAGGATTACCCTCCCTCCTTCCCCTCTGTGGTACTCCTAGGGTGTTTACCCTTCTAATAGCTAGCTAGTGGGGGGATTTCTTTCATGGTGTATTTGTTTGTATTTATGTACATACATGCTTATTTTTGTGTTTACCTCTATCTTTTGGAAACATTGGCATCTATCCAAAATTTTTAGCCTTCTATAGGGCTTCTGGCATCTGGGGCAAGAAACACTGAAGAAAATGGCGTCGGCTGATGCTTTTATACCCGAAGACCAACAGAGATGACGTCGGGTGAAGTGCGACATCAGCCGAAGCCGGACCCGGACTTTGGAATCCGGCCGACTGAAGGGCTGCCTGACGACAGAACAACCCAGTTGTTATGACTGCAGATGCTATCCAATTCGGACATCTACATTTATGGTAGGTACAAAACTGTACTTTATGACTGCAGCAATGTGGATCTTCGAACATGTACATTTATGGTAGGTACAAAACTGTACTTTTCTCTATCATATTGGAACTTACTGGCCTGTCACTTCTCAACATTGACTTTATCAGAGTTTACACAGTTTCCTGTTCCTTCCCTTGCTGTCTAGCTTCAAGTGAACGTTTGTACTGGTTTCTTGTGGAAGGCTCCAAAATCTCTTCATATGGCACCTGACCAATTGCTTCCCATTCCACTGGTTTCCCCTTAATTTGGATATCCATTGCTCTATCCTGTTGTGGTGCTTTCTGAATTAGATTTTCTACACTGAATCCTTCACTTCGCAGGTACTCCATAACCTCAGTTTCTGTTTCTTTAACTTCTCCATTGCTAATCTTCCTTTCTACTTTTCCTGTCTTATTTTTTGTATTGTAAAGTTTTACATATCCAGATTCATTTCCATGCATTTCTCTTCGAATATCTTTGGTGCTGCTGTTTTTATATTCATTAGTTTTACTTTCTCCTTTGCATAAATATTATACCGTATTAAATCTTTTTCTTTCCCATGTCCATATTTCTTTAGATGTCTCCTGATCTTCCTGCTTCTACTTACTTTGTGGACTCGCTCCATCTTGCTGTAATGTAACCTGTTAGACCTTCTACACCAAATCCTTCATAGGTTCATAGGTAGGTACTAGGCTATCTGCCCAAGGGCATTTTTAAGCCTAGCCAGAGTGTGTCGGCTTTCGCTGCCCCATTGATTAATTAACTGAGCCTCTGTCAAGCAGAGCCAATGAAGTGATCCAGGGGTGTATTTTCTGTTACCCATCCACTTGTCAAGGCTTCACTTGAAGAGTTGTAAACATAAAAATAATTAAAAAAAACTGTCACCAGAGAAAAAAATCGATGGTCTTCCACTTTTAATATGCCAACAAACACAGAAATACCAAATGACTAAGCGCTTTCACCAGGCTACAAACCACTGGCTTCTTCAGAATCGACTGTGAAGAAGCCAGTGGTTTGTAGCCTGGTGAAAGCGCTTAGTCGTTTGGTATTTCTGTGTTTGTTGGCGTATTAAAAGTGGAAGACCATCGATTTTTTTCTCTGGTGACTGTTTTTATTATTTTTATGTTTACAAGTTTGCTTTTTCCGTTTGGAGTACCTTACTTCTCTTGAAGAGTGTTAGTGAGGGGCTCTTACTAATGTAGTTTGGAATTTTGTTCCAAAGCATGGGGAGTCTCTGTGACAGGAATCTATCCCTCCAGCATGTTCTATTTATTGTTGTGGCGAGGTGTAGCTCACTAGAGCGCGTGGCTCGCAGTGACTTGGATTTCTTTAGGTGGAGCATGTCCATCAATTCTGAGTCGGACATGGCTTTGTAAGTCAGGCAGAGATCACCTCTGAGTAAGCGATATGCCACTGAGTACAGCCAGAGTTTTTTTCAGTCGGGCTGCATAGGACATATGTTTGAGGCCAGTAATCCTCCTGGTGAGGTGCTTTTGTGGTCTTTCCAGCTGCAGGCTTCACAGGCACTCCATAACTTCACCTTCTATTTTTTTAACTTCTGCTTCACTAATGTTCTTTTCTACATTCCCTCTTTGTGATATTTTCTTTATTGTGCAATTTTCCATATTTGGATGTCTTTGCTTGGATTTCTCCGAGTATCTTTGGGGCTGCTTTCTTTATACTGATTAATTTGGTTTTCTCCTCTGCATAAATATTGTATCATATTAAATCTCTTTCTCTTTCCCATGTCCATATTTTTTTTGTAGTTTTCAAGAATCTCTAGGTTTTGTTGTTTATATTTTCACACTTATTCAGATGCTTCTTTTTCCAAACAGTTCAATGTTTCTTGATCTATATACTGTTTTTCAAAAATCTGTTGTATTAATAAATAAAAAAAATTATTTGAAGCTTCTGACAGTTTTTCTCATGAAAGTATTTTTCTTTCCTCTAATTTCTCTTAATCGTTTTTTATATTTTGTGCCTAGAAATTATGGGCTTCTTGCATAATAGTAACAGTACATAATTTCTTTCTTATCCTCAATAATCCACTTTATCATCTTTATGGCTCTTCTTTGGCCTGTCAGTTTTTGTGATTTTTGTGGGCTACCTCCTTCTACAAGAGGGGGGCTATCCTCCCCCTGGGCCTGGCCCCATTATAGGAATGTTTCCTTATTTTGAAGGTTTTTACGCTGTCGTCTTTTCTAGTCCTGGCACCAATATGCCTACCAGGATTGGGCAGTTTTTTATCCTAGGTCTTGTGCACCCAGCTATCTTTTCTACTTTTTAACTTACTTTTTGTACTTCCTACTATATTATGTATCAGCTGTTAAATGACTAAAAAGGTGTATAGCATCTGATTATATCCTTAATTTTCTTTCTTGTGTTGGTAATTTCATTTAGTTCTCTTCAAGTTGTCTTATTTATTTATTGTTATTTGACACTTGTTAACCGGGATAGTCCAACTGAGCTATTGCCCTTTTCCAGATGTGGCCCAAGGAGAAAAGCTCCACAATTATACGTAAATTATGATAGAGAAAAATACATGATAATAGAGAAACGCTATACAATTAGACGAGAATGATGGAGAAAAATTGTAAGACTAGTAAATTCAAGTTAACATGCATCAATATACAATCATTAGAGTCCGAGGTAATTGAAAAGCATTGCTTAGTTAGCAATATTTACAACATAAGTTAGTTGCAGCAGAATAAGTTGAGAAATTCATTGCATCAGGGAGAGTAAGGAGTATAGTGAGAACAAAGTGTCAAGTTTAAACTATAGTAGCCTATAATGACCATTTTTTGGAGTTTCAGAAAATAAAGATTTGTTAGATGGGAGTGAAAGAGTAACATGAGAGCAGATTTACTACAGGAGCAGGAGATTGTTGGTAAGGATAAGAGAGGGGAGGAGGAAGAGATAATAACAGTATAAAAAAAACAAAAACTCAAACTGCCACATAGACTAGAATACAAATAGGTCCAGAATTTATTAAGACAAATAATCCAAGGTAAGAGCTTTTGTTTGGTAGCTATCACCAAACTTCTTCAGACAAAGTAATAGAGCAAATACAATCCAAGTTATACTACAAGAACACACCCTACCTCATTAATCAATTAAGAAGCATACCAAGTTTTAAAAAGACATATGCCCTGAATTATACATATAAATACAAATACATACCTAAATAATGCAAACATTTTTTATATACATATATTTAAATAATGTAATGAAAAGTTTTCACGCTTCGCCCTCGTGACCAAACCACACCAACCGTGGGTAAATCCAGCATTACCTACACCCAGGTGTGGGTTATTGCTTAAGTAGCACATGCATTCAGATGGTTAATAATTCTGGTATGTCCACTAAAACCAGAATGCCAAGTAGTAGGTGGTTAACGTCCAGAAACAGAATTGAATGCTACAACATTAATATAGACTGAGATTGCATAAGAAGTTTTTCAGGTTATTTGATAATATTATCAAAATATACCTTCCAAGTTTGTGAGACAAATGAAAGAACACAGTTCATGTATGGGGACCATACATCACTAAGCTGCGACTGTTAGAATAGTTTGAGGCAGACTGGGGAAAAATGGCACTGAACGCTGAACAGGAGGTTTTAAATGTCACAAGGAATCATGGGTATGGAAAAAGAGAAAAAAATAATAGGAGAAAAACAGTGAAGGAAAGAACCTGGGTGGAGCTGCTCACAAGAAAAGTAAGGGAAAAAATCAGTAGTGTAAGGCAGTCCGTGCAATAGTAAACTACAATAAAAGTAATGTAAGATAAAGAAAAGGTAGGCTAGTAAATTAACAACAGCTACTTTGTTTGTAGCACTTGATAGGGTGAGGCAAACCTTTATTTAGTTCATATGTAAGGGAGAGAAAATTGCGATAGAGGAAGTGGAGGTATTAAGACACTAAGTGGATATGCTGTAAAGTATATGCTATTTTACAGGTGAAGTAGAAGAAACTGGTAGATAGGACTTAGATATGGAGTTGTAGGATAATTACCTAACTACTTTTTAAAAAGAAAGTTCAGGGCGTTACAGAGAACTATTAAGAAGTACAACTTTGACAGAATGATGAGAAAAAACAAGATTGTGAGAGAGAGAGGTAACTGCATTTTTGGTGATGTACGAGGCACTATTGCAGATTGAAAGTAAGGCGCAGTGTAATAGTTAAGAGTGCAACATACATTAAATGACCAGCGGGTTAGGAAGTATTGGTTTCTTGTATGTTTGAGAAATTCCTTTCTTCTGTAAAGTTAGCCAATGAATTTGTTAGGTCTGCGGGAAAGAGCGCAGGGCAGTAGAAAGGCGATTGCACCTTCAAGTTGGTGAGACAGTCAAAGAATACAATTTATGTATGGGGACTGTACTTCACCAAGCCATGGCTGTTAGAATCGTTTGAGGTGGAGTGGGGAAAGATTGATCTGTATTTTATGACTTGGATGTTGTATTGTTTTCTTGCTTATATTCTTGTATTTGGAGCTTTTCTTCCTGGGCCTCTGCTTAAAATGGGCACTGATGACCCAGTCGAACTTTCTTAGTAAACAAATGCCAATAAATACTATCTGCAGTTCTTGTGGACCCATTGCTGAAATGCTTTTGTTCTGGTTAGTGTTATGCTTAAATTTTCTACTGTTGGGCCTCTGTGACATTGTACTGTTGTTCATATTTGCTTTTTTTGATATTAGTTGTAGTAAGTTAAATAATATTCCATTATTTGTGCCTCGTTGCTTTGGCACTGTTGCGCAGTACTGGCAATATCTAAAATGGAATTCTGCAGTGCTGCCTGATGTTCTTCGTGTTTCACTGTTGCAGTCATTACACTTGGGTATCCTGCTGGCAGGCTACCCTCAGTCGGCCTGAATTCCAAAGTCTAGGTCCGGCGTCGGTTGCTGTTGCCTCTTCCCTGACGTCAGTGCGCCAGGGGTATAAAAGATGCAGCCGACTCCATTTTCTTCAGTCTTTCTTGCTGCGCAGTGCCCGAAGCATAAGCAGTTCGCAAGTGCCGGTCAGCCGACTCCTGAGATTTTCGTGTTCAAATTTCAGATCCGAAGTCTTCATTTAAAGCTAAGTACCCCATTGGGGAAACTTTTTTCTTGCTCCAGACCGATGTCAGAAAAAGTTAATAATCGTATTTCTTGTGGGAAACAAATACCTCATAAGGACTTTCATTCTTACTGTATTCCTTGCCTAGGCCCTGACCACGACGTTGCTAGTTGTCTGTTTTGTGCTAGATTTAACCAATGCATTATTAAGCGTCTGTATGATTTTGCTCTACACTATTTTGGCAGAAGATTTAATTATACCATGTCGTCAGATAGCCATCCGACTACCGGAATTCACAAGAAACGCAAAGAAAAAGAGAAGGACATGCATCCGAGGTCCAAAACCGACGACGAGGCTTCTTCTAAGCCAGTCGCCGGTTCTCAGTGAGGCGCCTTCGCAGCCCCTAACACCCGCTACTTTAGACCCGCAGGCAGCTATCGACTCCCACGTGGAGTCGCCTAGGCTGCTGGAAGGTCAAGTTATTGGACCTTCGGAGAATGTTCCCTCAGATGGGTCTGGAGCCGCTGAGCAGGCATCGGCTTCTGAGGGTGTTTTCAGGCCAACTCAATTGTACATTAAAACCACTTCAGCTTCAAAGGCAAAGACTAAAGCACCCTTAAAGACAAAGAAACAAGTACAACAGCCTCACGGACAGGCCTCCATGCCCAAAAAACAGATGCTCAAAATGGCCGAAGACTTACTTTGATCGGGGTTCCCATCCCCCTCCTGATAAAAGGCCTAGGCAAGAGACAGAACATGAATCTTCAGATCAGGTTTCCATTTCATCTGATTCCTCTTCTGATCAGGAATACTCTCTTCCTCCCTATGAGGATTCTGATGCTGAAGAATCTATCCCTTCAGCCTCTCCTCCTGAGGATTACTCTTTTGGGGAAACCTTGCATAGCATGAGGGAGCATTTCCATTGGGAAAGCCAAGATTTTTCAGAATCTAAGAAAAGGTTCAGAGACTTCCTTTTACTACCACAACACATGCCCCTAGCTATTCCACCTGTGTCAGACATTGTTGATGATGTATTTGCAGAGTCCAGTCTGACCCCTGACTCCTTACCTCCAGCTCCTGTTAAGCCGGACAGGTACTACAGGGTCCCTGACTCTCATAAATTCCTTTTCAAAAACCCTGCTACTGACCCAGACACCATCTCTCAGGGTCCCAAAGGGGGTCAAGGCCTCCGCTGCAAAAAACCCTACCCCCTCTGACAGGGATTCTAGGGCATTGGACAGATGGGGAAAAAAGACTTACACCTCCGCTACCTTGGCTATAAGAGCTTTAAATTGTTAGTTTCATATGCTCAAATATCAGCAATATATTATGTCCCTGCTTAAACAGAAAATGTTGACAATTTCTGAATGTGCAGAAAACAAAAAAAATGCAGGATTTATTGCATGGAGTTGAACAAGTTGGAAAGCATACTTTGCAATGTGGTTTTGATTCTTTGGAGGCCTCCTGCAGAGCCGCTGTTATGGCTTCTGTCATCAGGAGGCATGCTCTGTTAAAGGAACAAAGTCTGTCTGATCATGTCAAAGCAAAATTATTAGATGCCCCCTTACAGCATGATACTTTGTTTGGTGTTAAAGCAGAAGAGGTGTTAAAGAAAATAGAGGACAAAGCTAAATCTCTGCAAACAGTTAAGGAATTCTTACAGGTTCAGCCTCCAAGATTTAGCAGACACTGGCCCTACAAAGAATTGGTCCTTTCCAGTGTCAGACAGACCACAAAGGGGCAGATACAGATGCCCAAGAGGCAAATCCCAGCCCCAAGGCTTGTACAGGTCTAAAAAATGGGGTGCTTCTACCTCCAAACGTGGAGAAGACAAATCACAACCATACAGGAAACAGTCCCAATGACTTCCCCCTGCCTGCACCAAGCACTTATCTTCTGGCAGCACCTTTACTTAGACTTAGTGTCACAAGGCTACAAGTTTCACTTCCATACCCTGCCAAGGACAAACGGTTGGCCAGACCTGCCAAAACATCAATGGGCAGAGGCACAAAAGCAAGTCTCATCCCTCATGGACATGAGGGCCATTCAACAAGTACCAGAACAAGAGCAGGAACAAGGATTTTATTCAAGACTGTTTTTGGTACCAAGAAAGGACAAGACCTGGAGACCAATACTGGACCTATCTAGTCTAAACACATTTCTGGATATACCAAAATTCAAAATGTTAATTCTACAGTAACTTCTGCCCATGCTGGGTAAGAAGGCTTGGCTGGTGAATTTAGACCTAAAAGAGGCATACCTGCATGTCCCAATCAGACAAACATACAGAAGATACCTCAGATTCAAAGCTGGCTCAATGTACTACCAATTCTCTGCACTGCCCTTTGGCTTATCTACTGCGCCCAGGGTCTTCACAAAGTGCCTGGCACCAGTAATTGCATTCTGCAGACAAAGAGGAATACAAATAAATACTTACTTGGATGACTGCCTCATTCAAGCAGAGAACAAGGACATTCTACTACAGCATCTGGCGTTTGTAAAGAGATTTCTAACAGGCCTAGGGTACACAGTCAACGAAAAGAAATCAAAACTAGTACCCTCTCAAGAGATAATATTCCTGAGTGCAAGCTTAAATACAACTGCCCAGATGGCTTATCTCATGCCAGACAAACAAAGGCAACTGGCTACCTATTTCAACCTGTTGGCAACAAAGGCCCAGTTATCTGCAAGAAAAATTCTGCAGGCTTTGGGCTTCATGGCATCCTGCATTCTACTAATTCCATATGCGAGACTGCATATGAGGAAACTTCAATGGTACCTAAAAAGTGTTTGGGCTCAACATTGCCACAGCCTGGAAACAATAATTACCCTCATTCCCTGCCTGCAACAGGAGTTTCGTTGGTGGGCGAAGGCTTGTCACCAGAACAAGGGACAGACATTCACTTTGCCCCCAGCCAGGCAGATATTAACAACGGATGCATCAGATTATGCCTGGGGGGCCCACATGGCAGGAAGATGTATTCAAGGAACATGGTCGGCGAACTAAATGCATCTACATATCAATCAAAAAGAGACGCTAGCTGTCAAGAATGCCCTGACAGCCTTCAAGGACCCACTTCATCCGGGACAACTACTGATAAAGACAGAGAACACCACAGTCATGTGGTATATAAACAAGCAGGGAGGCCCTCATTCTTACCCCCTTTGCAGACCAGCCATGACTCTGTGGGACACAGGTTTGACTTACCAAGTATATCTGCAGGCACAATTCCTGCCAGGAAAGATAAATACTCTGGCAGACGAACTAAGCAGAAACCTAATGGATCCCCACGAGTGGAAATTGGATCCACAAGTCTTCAGCACGATAACAAGGCAATGGGGATGCCCGGATATAGATCTGTTTGCCTCTCCTCACAACTACCAACTAAAAAGATTCTGCACAAGGACTTATCACAGACAAGCATGGAAAGTGGACACTCTCTCTTTAAGCTGGAAAAGCTTAGCAGTATATGCCTTTCCTCCACTGCCTCTCCTCCCCAAGGTACTCCTAAAGGTCAGACAAGAGAAGCCAAAGATGATGCTGATTGCCCCAGACAAATACCTCATCTGCTATCCCAACAAAACAATCGGATCCTGCACAGCCAATTAAAGACCTTAAATCTGGCAGCATGGCGGATAATGTAATAATACAAAACGCCCCTCTCACAAAACCTGTAATGGATGTCATTTTGGAGGCCAGAAGGCCTAGTACCAGAAAATCTTGCGCTGGAAAATGGAAGAGATTCTGTGCTTGGAACCAGACACAAGGAATTGACACAGCTGTGCCAAATATTCCTCAGATTTTGCAATACTTAACTGAGATGCTGGACAAAGGCCTATCCTTTTCATCAATCAAAATTCATGCCTCTGCCATTTCGGCTCATTACAATACAGAGCCACCAATCTTTTCTCATCCCTTGTTAAGGCAGTACCTCAGAGAAGCCAAAAACTTAAGGCCTCCAAGGAGATCACCAACACCTGCATGGGGCCTCAATTATGTTTTGGAAAAATTCACCCTGCCTCCTTTTGAGCCAGCCGCTACGGCTGATATAAAGTTTTTATCTTGGAAAACAGCTCTGCTCCTACCAATAACCTCTGCAAGATGAGTCTCGGAGCTACAGGCACTCATGGCTGTGGAACCTTTTATCATTTTTTATCCAGACAGGGTTTCTCTGAGGACAAACTCGACATTTATGCCTAAGGTAGTGTCCAGTGTGTATTCATCTGCCTACTTTTTATCCAAACCCACAGAATAAGGGGGAGAGAATTCTGCACTCTTTGGACATGCACAGGCAGCTACGCTTCTACCTGAACATTACCAAAGCTTTCAGAAAGACAGAGCAACTACTAGTGGCATATGCTGCAGGATCTCAAGGAAAGGCTATTTCAAAGCAGACTATTTCAAAGTGGATAGGCCACTGCATCCGTTTCTGCTATTCACAACATGGCAAGCCAATGCCTAAGGGCATTAGGCCACATTCAACCAGAGCAGCAGCCACTTCAGCAGCCTTCCTCAGGGGAGTACCAACCAAAGACATTTTAGAGGCTGCTACCTGGAGTTTACAAAGCACTATCATTTACCACTCTCCTCTAAATCCAGGGCAGGCTTTGCCACTGCAGTTCTGCAGGGCCTCTTAGCCGCTCCTAATGCTATTTAGCTCCAGCCTCCCAACCTTAGCTTTGGGATTCAACCCAAGTGTAATGAATGCAACAGTGAAACACGAAAAACATAGTACAGTTGTGTACACTTATTATAAATGTAGATGTTCGAGTGAATTCACTGTTGCAGTCCAGGTTACCCACCCACCATCCCCCATATCTTGGCTGCAATTTATTTGCTCTTCTGTAACCTATACAACCTATGTGGTGTATTTGCTTATAGATGAAGGTATTACATATATTTTGGTACATGCATGTTTTATTGGCATATTTTTAGCCTACCCTTTGGGGGGCACCTGACATCTGGGGCAAGAAAAACTGAAGAAAATGGCAATGGCTGCATCTTTTATATACCCCTGGCGCACTGACATCAGGGAAGAGGCGACAGCAACCGATGCCGGACCTAGACTTTGGAATTCCGGCCGACTGAGGGTAGCCTGCCAGCAGGGATAACCCAAGTGTAGTGACTGCAACAGTGAATACACTCGAACATCTACATTTATGGTAAGTGAACACAACTGTACTTTACTGATACTTGGAGATGTATATGTAATATCTGTATATGCATGTATAAACAGAGTAGCTTTTCCTCAGTTACTAATAGCACTTTGTGATCTTTGGTGTTGCGTTTATGCTTTATTTACAGCTGTTATAGCATTTAACAGACTGCACTAAGGAGTACAGGGTTACTTACATGATGCACTTTTATTACTCGGCTGACTATTTTTCAGATACTGCTCTGAATCTGTCTGCATTACAGTCAGCTGCACTTGAAACTACTCGTTCTGATTATCTGTAGGTGTTACAGTTAACTGTACCATTGCAGATTATTTTTGCTAGTTAGGTAGAGACCACATTAGTCTTCTGGGTAAAGCTATTTGATTTAAATTTGCAAATGGTTTCTGGTTATTTTATTGATCTTGCATATCTCTAACTTTTACATTTATTTTTTGCACTTGCGAATGCTGTAGAAGTCGCATGTCATATTGTTTCCTTTAGTCATACGTCATATGTCACTTTTTTCTAGTCCAGTCAGTTATCTCCCACTGTCTTGTACCAACAGTAAATTATTAACTTAACCTGTTTTATTATACACCTTTCATCTGCACTGGGCAGTATGGGAGGTCAGTCAATTTTTACCCTGTCTGTAGCCAGTCTGATGGCACCAAGTATTTTGAGGCAGTGTACTAACTGCTTCATGCTTACTGAAAACTGTCTTGCTACCTCAGGATGATTCATTATGTGATTGGTGTAATTATTTAATTGAATGCTATCTTCTCACCTCAGAAGACATTGGCTAAACACAACACGTGGTCACAGCACAAAACACTCCCACTATGCCAGCTTATGCTGAGGTTAAGAGAGCACTTCCAGAGCCTTCCAGGCTAAAGACTAAGAAACCTCAGACAGTTTTATAGGCAACATACCCACCTTCACCCTTCACACCCACATCCAGTACATATTTAACAGTCACAAGGGTGCAGACTTCAAGTCCTTATGGCCCACCAGAACTGCATCTAACCATGATAATGTTTTAATAATAGGCAATTCTATTGCAAGACATGGGGTCACCAGCCTCACCAAGCTGGAAAAGAATAGGGTGGCAGCTGTCTTTCTGGAGCCACGATCTGGCATGTAACAAGAACTCTTTGAGCCCACCATCTTGACATATGATTATGGTTTGATAGTGTCCACATGGGGGTGGATGACCTAAGGTGCTCTACCCAGAGGGAAATGCAGAGGGATATGATTGACCTTACTGTTTGCGTCTTAGGCAGGAAAGACACTGGTCTTGTGTGGACTATTGCCATCACCCACACTGATGCCAAGATTCAGGCACATGCTAATTGGCATTAATAATTGGCTGTGTTCTAGGAGAATATAATATGTTTCAGCTTGGGATGAGATGGCGGACTAACCTTTTTCTTTGTCTGCATACCTCTTAGCAAGGCTTTTGCACTCTGGCTAAAGCATTTGCTTCCCCATAGTTCCTTTTTTTAGGCAGAGTCCATCTGATGGGCATTCCAACCTAGTCCATCAGATTAATTTGGTGTGCATTTATGTGAGTTTAAATGCCAGAAGTCTTAAAATTCAAAAACTTGAGGCTCTCCTGCAACTTCAGCACATTCATATGTGTGCAGTTAGTGACGTGGTTTCAGAGTGATGAAAGCACTCACTCAATTCCTTGGTATATTGTGTATCACATCTTCAAATCCTACTGGCCATTGTTGGGGAGTATCATGTTTCATATGGATATCATCACCTTGCAATAAGCAAGACTAATTTCCACTTAATACACTTGCTATGCCCTAGCTGTCTTAACACATTAGCCGAAATCTCCTTTTAAACCCAACACCTTTGGACTAACTATCCATCAATAAACTGGTTGACCTACAGTACAGTATCCGTGGTTAGCTTGTCCAATGCTTCCTTGACATTATAAATACTTGCACTCTCTTGCAAATAGTTAACTATCCTACCAGGGGGCCCTATGTCCTCGATGTAGTCCTCACAAATCAAATACAGCCACTTCTTGCACATCTTCATATGTATTATCCTAGTTAAATCCGACCTTACATTTATGACCTTTTCCTTTAAAACTGGTGGTACTTTCCCTGTAAATACCTGTGTATTTAAGGGCTTTCCAAAAGCAAACCTTCAATTAATTAATGGCCTAAATATATTCTGCTGTATTCCTCCTAGTTAGATCGCATTGCAAAAGCTGTTGCTTGTGTCTCATGATTTCTATTCCCACTTAAATAGTTGTACTGAAATGTTGTACTGAAAAGGCGGTCCCTATCAGCACCAAATATGAAAACTTTAAAAATAAACAGTTATGGCGGAATACTCATGTAAATACATTGCATAACAAGAGAAATAATTTCTTAATGCATATAAAAGAATCTCATTCTACCTCCCTTAGAGTTTACTTTAGCAAACTAGTAAAGAGCATAAGGGAACCACTACGACACTCCCAGCTGAATATGAGCTTAAAATCAACTACAAAAAACAAAAATGAATGCAAGTTGTTAAACTTTAACTGTCAGAAAGCAGAGAACTAGTACCCAAAATGCTAGTCCACAGTAATACTGCACATTTTGACCCAGAGGAAATGGCCAGCATCTTAACTGACAAATTTAGTGCCAATTTTACACCACCCACAGATATAACTGTTGCACAGATTCCACATTTATTTTATTTATTTGGAGTTGGTTTACCAGGATAGTCCATTGGGCCAAAGTGAACCCGTTTTCAATGGAGTCCTGGGGAGAAAAGCTCCATAAACAATCAAGGTTACAAAATTATGTAGATAAGTTTACATGTGTTATAATATAGTGCAGACCAAAGAACAATTAATATAACAATATGACATAGATTGAAAATATACAATTAGATTAGACAAGAACAAACATTGCAAACAGTATAGGTTTTAGATAAATGAACAGGTAGTGCAGAATTTTAAGGAATGATTACAAGATATATACAGGAACATTAATATATAGGAAGTTTGAAGTAAGAGGTGTAGACTAGAATAATATCCAGTTTGCAAGTAATTAACAAACAGTTTATGAGTTTGAGGAGACGTTAGAAGGAGCAATGTTAATGAAAAAGGGGGGAAAAAGAAAATTTGCAGTGTGAGTTATGTAGGGTGGCAGCTGGAACATTCCCACTGGGATACTAGGTATGAGTGAAGAGTTTTTCTGAAGATAGAGTAAGTAGGGGTAGCATGAATGTGTGGTGGTAGGGAGTTCCAGAGTCGTGCTAGACTAAAGGATAGAAGGTGTTTGCCTGGGGGGGCGAGCTGGTTTGTATATTTCTAGAAGATTTTGGTTATTGGACCGTAGTACTCTGTCAGGTAGATGCATTTTAAAGGCAGAGGAGAGGGAGGGACAGAGTGAGGGGTTGAGAATGAGTTTGTGTGCTAAAGTGAGTTGGGTATAGATAAGGTGATTAGGTAGTTCTAGCCAGTTTAGTTTATGGAGAGAGGAACAATGGTGAGTGGAGGACTTATGGCTAGTAGCGAACTTGGCGATTTTGTTGTAGCAACATGAGAGTTGAGTTTTCAGAGAGGATTGTAGATTAGTTAGGAGTGGAGCTCCATAGAGAAGGGAGGGTATGAGAAAGGATGTAGAGAGGGTGAGTTTAGTGGTGGGTGTAAGATAATGGTTTTGTCGATAGAGCATACCTAGTTTTTGATGTTTTTTTTTTATATTTAGTTGTATGTGGGAATTAAATTTAAGCTGATTGTCAATTAGCACGCCAAGTAGCTTGGTCTCCGATACCAGTTCCAGAGTTGTGTTGTTATGACTAGTGATACAAAATGTGTTTTTGTTGAAAGGGGTGACTTTAGAGGGAGTAAATACCATTAATTTGGTTTTAGAAGCGTTGAGTGCTAAGTGATTATTTTTCATCCATTGTTCAGTGGTTGAAAAAGCATCTTGAGTTAGCTTTAGAAGTAAAGGGACAGAAGTGGCAGAGCAAATAATAGTTGAGTCGTCTGCATATTGGATGATGTTAGAGAATGGGATAGAGTTACGGAAGTCATTAATAAATATGTTAAAGAGGGGACCTAATATGGAACCTTGTGGAACACCAGTTGGTGTATTAAGGAATGAGGAGGTGGCCTTTTTCCATTTTACTGCTTAATATATGTTGGATAGTACCCCACCAGCCTAAAACCCACTTCCCCCGGAGTCCTTTGAAAGTCTCTTTATCTACTACTTCTAGTATGTCGAGGGATCAGTTGCTAGTGTCCTCTCCAGCTCAACTGGTGAACCTGGGAATATTGAGGCAATGTTACAACTGCCTCATGTACACAGACAATCCTCTCCTTCTCCCACAAAACACAAATACATGCGAGAGATGCAACTATACGGCCAAACTGGAGGCTGAGCTCTCTCAACATAGGACTGGCAAGACCAGACAGGAGGAGAAGGTAACCACACACAATACATACCCAGTCACACATGGTACCATCACAACTTCAAATCATACACATACTCACACAAAGACATACTCGGAGGCTCTGATCAAAAATTTACCAAAACAGCAGAGGCCACCAAAGCAGACACCCAAACAACTACCACCTCACGACCCAACACATGCAACACATAGACCACACAGTCAGAGTGTCAAACAGTCACAGCCCTTAAGGCCAAACAAAATGCCAGACACACTTGTCATTGGTGATTCCATAGTCAGACACACTGACGTCCGCTCACCAGACTGAGTAAAGAGAAGGTCACAGTAAGCTGCCTGTCGGGCGCTAGAATCCGCCACATAACGCAAGCACTCAGGTCTCTCAACAGCAGGTACAAGTACGACTCAGTCATTGTCCACGCTGGTGTCAACGACCTGAGACGCACCTCCTTGGACTACATGAAAAGGGACATCGAGGAGCTCTCTGATTATGTAGCCCAGGCAGGTATGACCCTGACCTTGAGCAGTATCCTACCTTCACCTAGAATGATGCCACAATACAGTGATAAGATGATCAGCTTTAATAATTGGCTTAAATTCTGGTGTCATTCAAAGGGGATCCAATGTCTGTCTGCCTGGGATGACATGCTGGACAAGCCACGCTGCTTCGCAAGGGACGGCTTGCACCTGTCACCCCTGGGCTTCCGGATATTGGCAAAGGCTCTTGCCACCCCCATAGTGCCTTTTTTAGGCAAGGCTGAAATTCTAAACCTACCACCCTAGAACACCAAAAAGGAAAAAAACTAAGGGTAATGCTGCTCAATGCCAGAAGTCTCAATCTCAAGATGCACGCACTCGAGGCCCTTCTCAATATGGAGAACATCGATGTCTGTGCTGTGACAGAAACCTGGTTCAAGGCTCCTGAGAGCACCCCAGCACTAACAGGTTTCACCTCATATCATGCGTTCCGACCCCAAAATCCGGACAACACCAAGAAAGGTGGGGGGGTGTCCATATTCATAAAGGACACCCACACCTCAAGGTTGGTGGCAACGCACGATGCATCGGAGACCATCCAGGTGCAATTAACCATAGGCAAGACTGCTCTGCAATTTGTAGCATGTTACAGGCCACCCTCTCAAACTCAGGAACCTCACATGGCCTTCCTGAAAACATTGGAGGGATAAATGTATCTCCAAACACCATCATACTAGGTGACTTCAACTACCCTAATATAGACTGGGAACACTACTCAAGCCCGAACACTCTAACCCAAAGATTCCTGGAGTTCATAAACTCAAATGCCATGAAACAACTAGTCACCATCCCCACAAGAGGAGAAAACATACTTGATCTCATCATCACGAACATGGGATCAAAATGTTCAACACCGGAAGTATACCCCTCACTGGTGAGATCAGATCATAAACTAATCTCGCTGGAGGTCCTCATCCCGCCCCACCTGAAACAAAAAGACCACAGTGAAAAACTTCTCAAAAGCCGATTTCACACTTCTAAAAACTAGTGTGGTCTCCTTTAAGGCCCCTGAGCCAGTGGTAAACATTACTCAAACCGCTGAATCACTTACAAATGCCTTCTACCAGCACCTACAGGACTGCATGGATCAGGCAATCCCAAACAAAACTAAGACTCTCTGTACCAAAGGCAAGCGTCCAGTCTGGTGGACCCCAGCCATAAACAAGCTCTACAACAAAAGGAGGAAGCTACTACAAGATAGAGCAAAATCCTTGAAAGGTAAGACACCTTTGATCATTATAAGTAAAAAACTAAGAGCTCTCATAAAATCATCCAAGGCAAATTTTGAGAGAAAAATCGCCAAGGACTCTAAAGACAATCATAAGGCCTTCTTTAGCTATGTTAGAAACCTAGGAGGAAACTCCCAGATATGCTCAGAATTAGTTCAAAATGATGTGAAAATTACTGAACCTACACACATTGCCAACATACTGGCTGACAGGTTCAGTGCAAACTTCTCCCCCCCCTCTCCCCCAAAAGGAGAGATATCTATTCCAGAGGATTGTAGCCCCCAAACATCTCCAACGCCCAGGTGAGAACTGCCCTCACTAAGGCAAAAACACAGCATCCATGGGACCGGATGGTGTCCCCGGCTGTGTGCTTCATGAACTCAACGAGGAATTAAACCCACAGTTAGGACAGCTGTTTAATCTTAGCCTCACCTCAGGATACGCCCAAGGAGTGGCACGGCGACTGTGGTCCCACTTCATAAGGGCGGTGCCTCCACAGACCCTGGAAATTACCGCCCCATTAGCTTGACAAGCCTTATCTGCAAAGCCATGGAGAGGATCATAATGGAACTCATAAATAAAGACATAGGGAACTTGCAGACTTTGGATCCAACCCAGTTTGGCTTTGTCAAAGGCAGATCCTGCCTCTTAAACTTGGTTGACTTTTTGAGACAGTCACCAAGGCCATTGATGAGGAAAGGCAGTCCATACAGCCTACCTCGACCTGGCAAAGGCCTTCGACACAATACCCCACTCAGGTATCATCGAAAAACTCATCAGCTTGAATGTAAACCCATACATCACAAGATGGGTTGCAAACTGGCTAAGTGACAGAACCCACAGGGTCAGAGTTGCTGGAGCCATGTCAGACTCAAAGCCTGTCACAAGTGGTGTCCCACAGGGCTCAGTCCTGGGTCCACTCTTGTTCGGCATCTACTTTTCTGAAGTACAAGCAAACACAGGAGGGTTATGGCTGACAAAGTTTGCAGATGACTGCAAACTGGGCCATAGTCGAAAACACATCTGACACAGATATCCTCCAGAAGGGCCTCACAGAAATGGATAACTGGTGCCAGAGCCATGGCCTGAAGTTAAACGCCAAAAAATGCATAGTCATACCCTTCGGGAAAAACAAGGTTACCCCTAGCTACCATATAGGTGGCAATCCACTGAGCACAGAAAAAGTCATCAGAGATCTGGGGACCCAGGTTGACAGTAGGCTGTCGTTTGACACTCATGTTGCTAAAGTAGTTAGGAAAACCTTCTATATCACCCACCTGATCATGAAGGGATTCGCATCTAGATCAAGGGAGGTCATCATCCCCCTGTACTCATCACTCATTAGACCTATGATTGAGTACAATGCCCGTTGGAATGTATCTGACCAGACACCTGCTGCAGCTTGAAAGGCCCCAAAAGTTCCTCACCAAAAGGATAAAGGGTCTCAAAAATATGTCTTATGCTGCCCGACTGAAAGAACTCCAGCTCTATTCAGTCTCATACCGCTTGCTCAGAGGTGACCTGTGCCTGACATATAAGGCCATGTCAAACCCAGATTTGATGAATATGCTTCACCTCAAAAATTTAGATCCCTCAGAACCACGAGGCGGAGACTTAAACCTTGACACGGTTATAAATAGAACGTGCTGGAGGGACAGATTCATCACCCAGAGACTCCCTATGCTGTGGAACAAAATCCCGGTACATGTGAGGCAAAGCACCTCTCTGGCCTTGTTCAAGAGGAATCTTGACCAATGGATGGGAGATTGCAGATATACCCCAGGGATTACTTCAGTGTCACTGCTTGACAGAGGCACAGCAAAATGATAGGCATAGTTTTTATTCAAACTAAAGGGGTGGCGAAAGCCACATAACTATGGGCTAGGCTTATAAATGCCCTTGGGCAGATAGCCTAGTATGAACCTATGAACCTATGAACCTATAAGTAGCTGGAGAACCAGTTCAGAGAAGAGAGAGAGAGGTTAAGCTTAGAGAGTTTAGCTATAAGAAGACTGTGGGAGATAGTATCAAAGGCCGTATAGAGATCCAGTAGAAGGGTAGAAACAATATGACCAGAGTCTCGGGCTTTGTTTACAGTTTCCAGGAAGGAGAGGAGGGCTGTCATAGTACTGTGGCCTAGTCTGAAACCATGTTGTGTGGGAGTTAATAGGTCTAGAGGGGGTATTTGGAGGTGGGAGTGATGAGGAGGGAGGGAGGGAGAGTGGGATAGGAGGTGGAGGGAGCAGAATGAGAAGATGGGAGAGGGGGTGAACTAGTGGATGGTGGTGGAAGGTGAATGGATGAGGATGGGGTAATTTGGATGGTGGTGGAAGGTGAGTGGATGAGGGTGGGGGTAATTTGGAGGGAGTGGAGATGTTAGAGAAAGATGATGTTAATTTGGAAATAGAATCAATGAAGAAAGAGTTAAACTGAGTAGCCAGGTCTATGCCAAGAGCATTTGGGTTTGGGGTGGGGGTGTCTGGTTTACTGGGATTTAGGAGAGTGGGGATGCCTTTCCAGAATTTCTGAGGGTTAGTTTTATTGTTGTTTTGGAGTAAGGAGAAGTAATTTTGTCAATCAGTGGTGATCAGCTTTTTTACTTTATTTCAAAGGGTTTTGTATTCATTGTAGAGGAGGGAGGTCTTATTTTTCTGGTAGTGTGTCCAGAGTTTGCCTCTGTGTCGCATTGTAGTAAGTGTATCTTTGGTAAACCGGGGGCAGTTTTGGTTTTTATTCTTTTTGTTCTTAGGGGTGCGTGATGGTCTAGGAGGTTTAAGAAGGTAGTGTTGAAATGGGCGACTGCATTATCTAGAGGAAGTGTTTTTAGACTATTCCAATTTATTGCTTTCAGAGAGTTAGAAAAAGCTGTAGGGTTAAAGTTATTTAGGTTACGCGTAGGAATAACGTTATGGGTATGATGAAGAGGTGAGGGGAGGCGGTGTGTAAATGTGGGTAAGTGGTCACTAAGAGGATCGGGAAGAGTACCACTGTTGGAGAAGTAATGGGGGTGAGAGACTAAGATCCAGTCTAGGATACTGCCACTGGAAGGGTTTTTTGAGGGGCGGGTTATAGAGTTGATGAGCTGAGAGAAGTTGTAGAGGTTAATGTTAAATGGATTTGAGGGAGACTGAATGGAGGCCCAATTGATATTCATGTCTCCTAGGATTATAGTTTCATTGCTGATGTTTTTGGAGAGCCAGGAGAGGATGTCTACAAGTGTAGAAATGTTATCACCTGGGGGAATATAAAGGGAGGCTATACATATATGCTTGTGTTTGTTGATTTGAAGTAACATTACTAGTAATTCTGTGTTATTAAAGTGGGGAGTGGGTTTATTATAGGGAATAACTGATAGGATGAGTATAGGAGAGCTACACCACCCCTTTTTTATGAGACCTGTCTTTTCTAATGATAGAATAGTTTGGTGGGATTATTTCAGAGTCTTTTATATGGAGTTTTAACCATGTTTCAGAGATGGATAGGATGTCAGGTTTGTTGTGTGTAAGCCAGGCATGCAGGTTTGGGATTTTGTTGACTATGCTTTGGGAATTTAAAGAAGTAAGTAATATGGACTTGTTAATAGTTGTTGAGGTGGGGGGACCTGGGTTAGGGTGGATATCTCCTGATAATAGGGTGGTGATTAGGTATAGGATGGAGTTAGAGAGGTGGTTTGAAAGTTTAGAGTGTACATTGGGCTCAGTTATGATACTGGAAGAATTGCTAGTTACTATGGGAGTGGAATATCTTTGTGAGGTAAGCAGTTTATATGGAAAAAGTAGATTTTTTTTATAGAATATAGGTGTGGAGAAATTGGGATGTGTGAGTGTTGGAGAGGTAAGGCAAGATGGTTGGTTGTGTGGAAGGATTGGGAATGGTAGATATTAATGGGCTGGGTGAGGTAGAGAATAAAGGAACACTGTAGAAGTAGCAGTAGTAGAAAGGAGATGTGTAAAGTTTTTTTTTAAGCATAATGGGATGAGGTTGTTAAGAGTTGTTAAGTAGTTACAAGAGTGATTATATGTATAAAGGAGCTTGGAAGGTTTTTATATTAGAGAGGGTAGTGGGATGTTTGGTATTGTTTGATGTAGTGGTGACTTTGGGTGTTAGTGGAGTGATTTGAGCTTAGAGTGGGCGGGGTAAGGGATATGGTGTGTGAGATTGATTGGGTAATTGTAGTGGTGGGTATGGTTTATGGAGGATAAAGGTAGAGGTGCTGGGGGCGGGTGAGATTTGGGGGCAGGGTAGGGGAGCAGAGTGAGCCCGCAGGGCAAACAGAGCAGGTCGAACATTCCCAAGCACTCTTTAATTGCTATGGAATAAGTTCTCTCAGCCTTTTCAAAAGGTTAGAACACCACCTCCATGAGTCATGATGATATACCAGATTGCCTGATTGTCTGTGACAAATATGGCCCATCTGAACACCATGTTAACCTCTCTAGTCTGTTTGTCCACTGGCTGTATTCCTGAAGCCTGTAAAATAGTAATTTTAATGCCATTACACAAGCCTGGCCCAATCACAGACCCTGGTAAGTATGGACCTATTAGTCTCACTGTCCTCGTATGGAGTACATTTCCCACAAATGTTATCAATCTGGCCATTGATGAGGGTCCAAGGTAAATAGATTTTCAGTTCGGTTTTGTCAAAGGAAGGTCCTGCCTGTTTAATCTCATCAATTAATTGAAAAAGTGATTGAAGCAACGGATAGTAATTATACAATATGTACAGCGCATCTCGACTTGGCCAAGGACTTTGACACTGTTCCCCATGCAATTATTATTGACAGAGTTGTAAATCTAAATGTAAATCATTATGTTGTTAGGCGGATATCAAACTGATTATCTGACAGAACCCAGATGGTTAGAGTTGCAGGTGCCACGTCTGAAAGTAAAAAAGTTACCGGTGGTATAGCACAGGGCTCAGTGCTAGGCCCTCTCTTATTTGGCATCTGGTTCTCATACCTCCAGGCCAGCACTCGCAGCCTGTGATTATCTAAGTTTGCAGTTGAGTGTAAACTGTTTTATTACTCTATCTTCCACTGACTCAAAATTGCTCCCATGTGAACAGCTGGTGCAAGGTCAGTGGCCTCAAATTAAGTTTGAAGAAATGTGAAATAGTTCATTTTGGTAAACAAAACATTTACGTATACCTTATAGGTGATATCCCTGTCCTCAAGTTGTATACCTTTGTAAGGAATTTAGGAACTCTTCTTGATAATTCTTTCATTTGGCCATCATGTCACCATAGTAGTTCAGAAAAGCATTCTGTCTTGCTCATCCAGTTTCCAAAGGCATCTCCACTAGATCCATAGAAGTCTTAATTTCCTTTACCTTACATCTCTTGAGACTCTATATTGAATGTAATTCACTTTTTGGCACATATTTGTGTGTTTATCTAAATGTAGCACTCGCCTTGTGAAGACCTTAGAGATTCATAATCAAAAAGATCAGTGGCTTCAGAAAGCATAGGTATTGTGACAGACTGGCAACCCTGTCCCTCTCTGTACTCATTCTCTTACAGACTCTTCCGTGGAGATCTGTGGCTAACCTTTTGACTCATGGAAGAACCATGAAAGAGCCTACTTTATTTGCTCTGTGAAGGAATAGGAGGTAAAATGGGACTTAAAATACTGAGTAAAGGAGCTGTACCTTCATCAATAGAGAAATTATACACATTAGCATGATAGTCATATCCCAGCATGTACCAGACCTTTGGAACAAACTTCTACTACATGTCTTTAAACATAGATAATTGTGTAGGCAGCATGAAATTCTCCACTGGTCTGTCTTTTGTCCTCCCTGAGTTTGTAGAAAATTTTGTTTGCTAGGCTTGTAATAGTCTGCAGACTACTTGCCTAGTACTTAATTATGAACCTATTTAGTAGAACCCTGTGAGTGTGGTGTACATGTCTGTCAGTAAGCTCTCAAATATTCTGCCATGTAGAAGACTTGAGACTGACTTTACAAGACTTTTGACTGTGCTGCATAGAAATCTGGTTGGGGTTGTTAGCAAGGCATCAGACAAGCTGCCTTATAGGAGGATGATGTGGAACTTTAACAAGGCTGCTGACACTGTGCTGTGTATGATGTTGGTGTGGATGTTGTAAGGCCTCTAAAACTTGTGTTTAAGAGGCTGGTTTGGAATATTAGCAAGACTTTTTACATTGATATGTAGGAGGCTGGTATGACTGTTAACTAGGCCCCTAACACTACTGAGTAAGAGGCTGGTGGAGGTCATTTAGTAAGGTCTTCGACATGGTGCTATGTATAGGATGCCTCTGACACTCTACCATCTAGGAATCTGCTAGGGGATATAATACCTTGGATTCTATGCCATGTAGGAGGCAGGCTTGATTAATAAGGCTTCTGACATTATGCCATGTAGGGGGCTGGTTTGTCTGTCCTGTTCCTAAGTTTCAGAGAAACTGTCACAGTAAGCCAGTCTTTCTTCGCAGGCAATCTCGCCTCCTACTAAGGGCAAAAAGAGTGGCAAACAGGCTTCTCCTGCTAAGGCTACTCAGATGTCAGGGACTTGGGAAGTCTTCCTTTCCAGACAAACCAGGTGCTGTCTGACTATCTGTCTCTTCATAGCCACATTCCTCTTTCTCTTCACCTTTCTTGCTCTCTTCCGTTTTTCCTAGAGGTACTTTGAGACCTTTTGACTTGGGGTTAAAGAGGTGCCTGTGTCCCAAAGGGGAAGGGGATTTTTATTCCATAACGCATCTAGTTCCTAGAAAAGAGGGTACTTGGAGACCAATTCTAGATCTCTCTCATTTCATCACCTTTCTGAAGGTGCCCACTTTTCGAATCTTGTCCCTTCAACTCTGTTTCCCTCTTTTGCTTCCTCAGGCTTATATGGTGTCTCTGGATCTCAAGGATGTTTATCTTCATATTCTGATCCAGCCCCTTTGCAGGATGTTTTTGTGTTGCTCTATTGCTTCCTGGCATTTTCATTTCTGTGCTTTGCCTTTTAGCCTTTCCTTTGCCCCATGGGTATTCACCAAATGCCTTGCTCCTGTGATTGCTTTTTGCAGGCTTCAGGGGATCCAAGTATTTCCTTACTTGGATGACTTGCTGATTCAGCCCTCCTCTCTAGAGATTCTGTTGCAAAATTTTCATTTTGCTATTTCCCTTCAGAGCTTGGGGTTCACAATAAACTTAAAAATGTCTTTGACTCCTTCTCAGGATCATGTTTTTCTGGGTCGGAGGTTTCAGATGGTGCCCATGTTGGCATCCCTGCCTCCTCCCAAGGCCTCAACTCTCATTTCCTTTTTTCAAAGTCTCCTTCCTCTGGCCTCCATTATAGCCAGGGAGTTTCTGTGAGCTCTGGGATTCATGGCGTCCACCATCCCTATGCTCCCTCAGGTTAAACTTCACATGAGCAAGTTTCAGTGGTTCCTGAAGACAGCTTGGCTTCAACATGCATAGCCTCTAGACTTTCTAGTTTCCCTTCTATCTTGTCTCAAGAAGAAACTTCTTTGGATACAGCAGTTGTCTGTAAACCCAGAGCTCCCTTTTCACCCCCTTCTTCTCTCTCAGTAACTCTTCACAGACTATTCAGATGTGGAATGGGGAGCAGCTTTTGGCTCCCAAAAGGTACAGAGATGTGGTCACCTCTTCAACAGAAGGAGTGCATTAGTTTCAGAGATGAGAGCCCTTCTGCTGGCTCTTCAGGCTTTTCATATTGTTTTCTCCTCAGGACCCTATCAAGGTATTTTCAGACAATACCACAGTGATGTAGTATATAAACAAATGGGAGGGGGGGCAAGATCTTACCTTTTTTGCTGGTTGGCACTCCTGGTATGGGATCTTGGTGTCCAGCATCAAGTAACTGTTCAGGCAGTTTACATTCCCTCAGGTCATAATATTGTGGTAGACACTCTGAGCAGGTCATTAATTCAATCCCATAAATTGGTGCTTCACAGGGATGTGTTTCTGGACATTGTCCACAAGTGGGGTACTCCAAGTAGATTTATTTGCCTCCCCTATGAACAGACAACTTCCTCTATTTTGTGCCAGAGTCCTAGGCTCTCTGGTGTGGAAGGTGGACATGCTCTCTTTTTTTGCAAGGGGATGTTCCTTTATGCATTCCCTCCCTTTCCCCTCATTCCAAATGTCCTGTTCAGAATTCAACAGGATGCTCTCAGAATCTTGTTGGTGACTCATTTTTGGCCGAAACAGCATTGGTTCCCTCTTCTGCATTTAGCCAAGGTCATTCATCACAAGTTACCTCATAGGGTGGACCTACTCACACAAGACAAGGGATCTCTTATTCATCCCCACCTGTCCACTCTTCAGCTGACACTGTGTGTGATAGGATTTTGATTCCACAGACACCTTTATTCTGAGGACACCCTTAGGGTACTGCAGGAGGCCAGGAAACCCAATACTAGGAAATCCTACGTAACCAAATGAAAGAGGTTTTCTGTTTGGTTCTTTCTCATAACTTGCAGCCACTTACTGTGGATGTTCCTTTGGTTCTTATTTGTGTGAATTGCTCAATACTGTTTGGCCTATTATGTTAAGGCCCACTTATCAGCTGTCTTTGCTTGTCTGCTTTATCTCCTCCTTTAGCTTCTAGATTTGAAGCTAAACAATTCCTTAAAGACGTCCTTCATATTAGGCATTCCTCCTCCCTGGGATCTTAATTTTGTTTTAGAGAAGTTGACTTGGGCTCCTTTTGAGCCTGCTGATTCAGCTTCCTTGCAGCATTGCTCTTCAAAGACTGTTCTTTTGTTGGCTCTTACTTCTGCCAGACGGGTGTTGTGAGCTTCAAGACCTT
The DNA here is from genome assembly GCF_019279795.1 of Protopterus annectens. Taxonomy (NCBI): domain Eukaryota; kingdom Metazoa; phylum Chordata; order Ceratodontiformes; family Protopteridae; genus Protopterus; species Protopterus annectens. The sequence continues at coordinate 629,199,757 of NC_056733.1, forward strand.
AAGGCTTGTCTTCCTTTTTTGGTGTTTCATAAGGATAGGGTGTCCTTGTGTAATAATCCTTCTATGCCCAAGGTGGTTAATGAGTTGTCCCTTAATCGGTCTGTTCATTTGCCTACTTTTTACCCCACTCTTTGCAGTCTGCCAGTGAGAGGGTGCTGCATACTTTGGATGTGCATAGACAACTCAGATGTTTTGTTATTTGGATAAGACTAATTATATTAAAAAATCTGATCAGTTGTTTCCTTTCATCATAGGTCCCTAGGTTTAGCTGTATCCAAGTAAACTGTTTCTTCTTGCATCTCAGGCTTTTTTCTTTTTATTATACTTTTCATGGTAAGAGCCTTCCTTCTGTTAAAACTCATTCTACTAGAGCTGTGGCTTCTTCTGGTGCTTTCTTCAAGGAGTTGGATACTAGTTCTATTCTTGATGCAGCTACCTGGACTGGAATCTCCAGGGCTAGAGGTGGTTTTGCTAGGGCCATCGCTCATGGCTTCCTAGAGGGCCCTGCTGGTCCCTTCCCCACTCTCCTACACACACAGTTTTTTCTTGAGCTTTGACACTCTCCCATAGGGTAAGAGTACTGCAACTAGTGAAGGAAAGGACATAGTACAGTTGAGTAAAACCTTACCATAACCATAGATGTCCTTTCCTTCACTGTTGCATTATTCACTTCCTCCCTCCCTTCTCCTCCTGGTCTATTGCCCTCCTAGATGTACTGGTTACTTCTTGGTTTTCCTAGGACAAGCATTCTTACTGGGGCTAATAGTTCTGAGGATGGTATGTCCAAATGTCACTTTTATGCCCTACGCTATGAGGAGCATACATGTGACATTCAGCGTACCTCAAAGCAACAGTAGGCTTTTTTATCCTGGCCGGATGTCCGGCTTCATGAGGCAGGGAATCCCAAAGGTTGAGTACTGCAACAGTGAAGGAAAGGACATCTACTGTTCTGGTAAGATTTCACACAACTGTACTTTCTCTGACACTATTCTATGTAAGAGACCAGTGTAAGACATTTACAAGGTGTCAGTGTGACATGTAGGGTGACATTTAACAAGACCTCAGACACTTAGTCATTTAGGAGGCCGGTGAGGGAATGTTAAGGCCAGACAGTGACCCCTAAGATGTCTTGGGTGTTTGTGGGGAATAGTAACAAGGCTCAGAGACTGATATGTACACAGATGTTGGGAGATGTTAAGAAGGTCTTTGGCATTGTACTGTGTTGGTGGCATGTGATAAGTATTACAAGACTTCTGACACCCTAATATGCTAGAATGCTGGTGAGATTTGTTAAGTCCTTTGACACTGTGACATATAACAGCCTGGTGGGAGATGTTAAGGCCTCCGACAGTGACCTGTAGGAGGTTGGTGGGGGATGTTAATGTGTCTGACATTGTGACATGTTGGAGGCTGGTTTGGATGGTAAGGCTGACCCTATGACATGTAGGAGGTTGGTGGGGGTTGTCATCAAGGCTTTTAACTGTGTCATATAAGAGGCTGGTGGAGGATGTAAACAAGGCCTCCAACATTGACATATAGGAGGCTGGCTTGGATTTTAACAAGGCTTTTTAGCACAGTCATGTAGAAGGCTGGTGAGAAATGTCAGCAATGCCATAAACACTGTGTTATGTTGGAAGTTAAGGGATATCAGTAAAGCCATTAAGACTGTGTCTTGTAGGAGATTGGTGAGAGATGTCAAAAAGGCCTTAACACTATGCCTTGTACTGCCAAGATGGCTGTACATTGAGTAACCGCTTATTTCTAATTCTCCCAGTGTAAAAACATAAGTTCAGCAGAGGTGGCTTGTAGATTTGTGTTTATGGGTAAATTACAGTGACTGGCTAGTAAGTACACTGCCTGCAAAAAAAAAAAATATATAATCTCTTTTGTATCCCCGAAGTCTCAAAACAACCCACTAAACAAGTGTAGTGGGTCCAAAAACAAAACAGTGTAAGAAACTTCTCTATGTGGAAGATTTTCAGTCCATATATCTCTAGTTAATCACTGTATATTAATCAGACAAAAGTAGTAGAAGTAGTGAACTTATAGATATATTAAGATCAACGAAAGAAACAGACTGCAGAAGGTCAATAATACCCCAAAAGTCGTATGTCTGATAAAACAAATGAACACAGTAATTAGGACTGTCTAGAATATATTACTGTGTAGCTAAACTAATAACTGATAAAGTTCTACCACAAACAAACAGGGTAGTGAGGGAAAGGAAGGGGAAAAATTGAATACCATCATGGAAGTATCGAATAGAGCAAAATATAAAGCATTTAAGACGAGAAGTGTCCCTGTTAGAAGAATATAGAAGAGGGAATAAATCAGCAAAAATACTAATAAAGATAGATGTGATTAAAGCAATGCACAATATTAGAACAGACCAGGATCTATTATACACTGTCACAAATAAACTAAAAATTTCAACACAGGAGGAAAAACTTTGAAGGTATGTAGATAAATACAAAGGAAAAGTACAAAACAAGCTATTTATGAACCAAAAATATTTTGTTGAGAATTGGAAAACAAGGTAAAAGGAATTGAAAGACCACCAAAAAAAGAAGAAATAGATGCATTTTGGAGAAGTATCTATGAAGATCCTGTGGAACACAACAAAGATGCTAAATGGATGAAGTAAAATAAATAATAAGTTTAAAGCTACAGGATATGAAATGGGGCGAAGTAACAGCCATAGAGAGTGAAAAAGTTAAGAAAAGCCTCTAATTGGAAAACCCCAGGCCCAGATGCAGCAGTACCTAACTTTTGGTTAAAAGTATTAACATCTTAGCCATGGGTTACAGCTGTTTATATGAGCACCCCGAACAGACATCAACTTGGCTAATGTAAGGTAAAACTATCTTACTTAAGAATGAACCTGCAAGCTACCCCAAAAATTATAGACCAATAACTTGCCTTCCGACGACTTGTAAACTATACACGGGAATTGATGCTGACAGAGTTTATAGTCATTTAGAAGAAAAGTCAACTATGGCAGTAAAACAAAAGGGCAATAAAAGAAAGTCATATGGAACAAAGGATCATTTGTTGTTAGTCATAGTGGAGAACTGTAAAAAGGGGAAGATTCTAAGTATGGCATGGATTGACTACAGAAAAGCATTTGATAGTATCCCACATTCATGGATAAGAGTGCTTAAACTGTATAAGATAAACCCTACACTGATCGACTAGATTACAGTGACCATGAAACAATGGCAGACCACTTTGCAATTAAGCCATGATAAAGGACAAATTATTATCCCAGGGATAAAAATTCAAAGGGGATATTCCAGGGTGACTGTCACCATTGCTATTCTGCCTTGCCCTTAACCCATTAAGCTGTGTACTTGACAGCTTAGGCCATGGCTATAATTTGTCTCCTAGAAAACAGTGTCAAGACTTCTCATCTTCTCTTTGTCGATTATTTAAAACTGTATAGATCATCACATGAGGAACTGGCAGCACAGCTGCAGGTTGTCAATACTTTTTCAGATGATATTAGAATGTTGTTTGTTCTTGATAAATGTGCAAAAACAACCTTTAAAGCAGGAAAGCTGCAGCACCCGGAAAACATCAGTTTGGGGCAAGAATATGATATAAAAGAACTTGAGCAAGAGGGAGTGTATAAATACTTGGGAACTGATGAAGGATCAGCAATAAAACGTGAACAAATGCAAATAAAACTTAGTAAGAATTACTTTATGAGACTTAAATTAATCCTGAAAACAGTGTTGACATGTAGGAACAAAATCCAAGCTATAAACCAATTTGCTCTTCCTGTCCTAACTTACAGTTTTGGAGTGATTGATTGGACCCAAAACGTGTTGGATAGATTGTTTCTTAAAACAAGAAGGATGCTTCATGCTCACCAAATGATCTATAAAAATCATTGCATGCCAAGATTATATATTCCCTTTTCCGAAGGAGGGATAGGCCTTCTTTAAATTGATTACATGTTAAGATCTGCAATCATGGGACTTGACACACCTGCTGACCTCACCAAATCCAAACGTAGTGAAAGTTTTGACACATGAGGAGAATTAAATAAATCTAAGATGACTTCTCTGCCTAGCCTAACAGAAGTGTATCAGCATCAAGAAGGAATGGAAATAAAACCAGAAGTACATAAAAATCAGGCAGCAACTGAATGTGCCAAAAAAAAAGAATATAAGGTGAAGGACCAGAAGAAAAGGCAGGAAATGTGGAAAATGCATAATTATAGTTGCAAGTACAGAAAACTTCTGGCAGAACCTGATGTTGATCAAGAACGAACACAGGAATGGTTAAGGAGAGGTGAATTTAAAACAAGTGGTGAAAGGTTAATATTGGTGGCCCAAGATAGTGGGGTATGTACACGCTGGTTTACAAAGTCCATTGAACATGTAGGAGAAACAGACAAATGTAGGTTTTGTAAAACTGAATTGGAAACTGTCGCTCACCTTCTTGCTGGTTGTGACATACTAATGGCAGAAGGACTGTATACTGAAAGGTATAATAGTATGGCAATACTGTTGCACTGGGGATTGTGCAAACATTATGGTACTGAAGTCACTAAAAAACACTGGAAACATGAGCCACAAAGCATCATATAAAATGAAGTCTACATCACATGGGATCATCCATTACCAACAGTTCAAAAGATGGATGCGAGAAAACCAGATATAGTGGCCCTAGAAAAGAAGACAAAAGGAGTATTGATCATTGAAATCACCACACCCATTGACTACAGTGTTTTGTGTACAGAGAAACGCATAGTTATAAAATATCAGGCTTTGCAAGCAAAAACGAGAGCAGTGTGGAAGAAAGATACCCAGATAGTTCCAATAGTAGTAGGAGCAACAGGTCTCTTAAAAGTCCTACAGTCCTATTTAGACATGCTACCAATACATGTAACTCTGTGCAAATTGCAGAAGGAAGTCATTACTGGGCACATTGCGGGTGCTGCGAAGAGCACTTTTGGCTGACATCAGAGAGTGAAACAATACTAATTTCATTAACTTTAATCATACTTTGACTTAGGAATGGGGTTCATTCCCATCATGGTATTAGAAACTCAAAAGATTTGGAGAAATAAAAAAAAAATGGGAGAGCTATAAAGGGAATGCAAAACCAATCAGAACTTAGTAGAAGCACAGGCTGCATCACATGTCTTAGCATGGATAACCTTTCTTTTAGATTAACTCAAGTCTGAGTGTAGCTGTCAGTTTTGGGACATTTGTTCCTATTAGGAGGGTAAAACCTCTGTGTTTGAAGGTGTACATAGTTTTGTGTTAGTATTAATTAATAGGTTAAGGGGGTATTGGGGATGTTTTGTTTTTTGAGGGCTTTCAGTAAAAATGTTTTTTGAGGGCTTTCAGTAAAAAAAAGTTTTACAAGATGTGACATAAGCTCAAATGGATATGACGAGAAAGAACTGTATAAAAGTTAAAATTGCCAAACAGTGTATGGCTGTAACACAAAAGCTGGAACTAGACATTTAAAAAAAGCTGTTATACATAAAAGGTGGGAATAATAACTTTTTAGTACAATGATTTTAATGCCTCTAAATGTAAAAGGCTTTGCATATTGCAAACAAGAAAGAGTAGTGAAATATATTAAAACATGTAGTGCAAAATACCCTTGATACAGGAGACATGCTTAGAAAGAACTGAACATGTGAATTTGATAAAGAAAGGTTTTCAGGATTGTTATTCAGTGGAGTACCTGGGACAAAGGAAAATAGGAATATTTACATTAATTGCAAGAGGAGCTACAATAGTGAATGAAGAAGATAAAAAAGATAATGGCAGGTTTGTAGTGCTACATGGCTACTGGCAATGGAGGAGGATTACACTGGCATGTATTTTCATTCCACCTAAAACTGCTGTAATGGAGCTTAAGAAAATTTTGGGCGAAATCATCAGTTTTCAGCAAGGGATATTATTTATACATGGGGACTGGAATTTAATTTGCAACAGTGGAGATGTGTGGAATTTGATTTGCAACAGGTAATATGTGTAGGGTCAGGGGGCAATAGGGAAAATGTCACAAAGGAGGGTAGAGTATATTTTTGAAGAAATTTTTGAAAATATTTGGCATGGAAGAGGTGACTTCAGTAATAGGAGTTTGGAGTTAATTTACATATTATTCCCCAAGATATAAAAAAACTGAGCTAGGCTTGACAAAATTTACATTTCACAGGAACATGTGCATTTAATTGAAGGTCTTGATACTTATCCAATAACTATTTCAGATCATGCACCAATAATAGCTAAAATAAACACATGGTAATGAAATTAAAATAAGACATTGGCTTTTTCCCACCTATCTGTTGAAAAGAGAAAATTGTAAGGAATGGGTAGTGGAGATTATTCAGGAGCTGTTAGGGAGGATAGAAATCTCTTCTGAAAATATAGCTAGTGAGTGGGATAAAATTAAGGAGGAGTTTAAAAATAGGGAGGAAATAAAATAAGGGGGAGTTACCGTTGAGAAGTAACAAGAGTTATTTAGAGGGACTGACAAATGTTAAAGTATTGCATAATAGGGGGAATCTTACAGAACAGCTTGTTAAGACAGGAAACTGTATAACAGATAGTGTAATGGCTTCATCTGAGGCTGAGAACTTTGTTATAAAAAGTCAACAGTGGTGGAAAAAGTATTATATTAAACCAACGTAGTACATGAGTAGAGGAATATTGAATAGATAGTCCGTTTGCTGCAAACACTAAAACCGGTAGAGTAGCTAACATAGTTGTAGAATGCAGCCTTCAGAAAAGCAGGGAAAAGAGATAGTATGTTGTGTATATAGACAGTGAATGGCATGTGTTCCAAGTGTAAAATTTTGCAGTCTAGTGTGGGTAGAAAACAAAGCAGAGAAAACAGTAAGAATGAAGTTGGGGTTACATTAAGGAGGTGAAATGCTTATTCTTCAGGGTAATGGGAGTACCTGGAATTTGTTGAGTTTGAGAGTTGTTGCCAGTGGCGTAGGTAAGAGTTTGTGTCACCTGGGGCTATCTTTGAATTTGCCACCCCTCCCCTCTCACACAATCATGGTCAAATGGGGCTCCCCCATGCACAGCCTTCCCCCAGCAGCAGTTCCAGTGTCCCATTACTTGGCTATTTCTCCCCATTTTCCATAAACACTGTAATGTGCATACTTCTTTATGCTTTACTTCTGTAGTGATTATTTGGATTTAATTTAAAACTTTATTTTAATTTTTTTTAGCATAAACACTGATGGAAATCTGCTAAACAAAGCAATAGTGTCTCACAATGAACACGGACTTGCTATTAAAACTTCTCTGCCCTTGAAACTCACATTCATTGAAACAGCATTGAACCCCACATTCAAAGAAAATGCATCTGGCCAGTGGCAGATGGAATTTCCCTTTGGGCTGTTTTCAAATCATAGGCCCCTTCCATACATATTTAGGACCATGCAAACTTACATGTGTTCTTTAATTCACCTTCCTGATTGTATTAAATTATATTCCTTGTAAAATAGAGCACACTTGTTAGTGTTTTAAATGTATTGTTTTGACCATTTTCCAGTAAGCATTGAAGCAAAATGTATGAACCAATAATCACAAAACTGCCCAATTCAGAACATTTTCATCATAAAAGTGTACTCAAACTTCTGTCATTACAATCCATCAATATCAGTAAATATGTGCAATCTCTGCAGAAGAAAAGTCATCTAAATTCCATATTAAAGTATTCTGTAACTTGAGGTTGCTGTTATCAAACAACTTTTATATTTCATTTTCATCTACAAGTAAAGTACCTATTGCCCTTGAAGAGTAAATTGCCTGTTACATTAAAAAAATAAGCTTAGTAGTATTGCAATTGGGAATGGATGGCAAACTGATAACAGGTTCATAGTTACTAGGTATCTCATCCAAAGGAGGGCAGTCTTAGTTCTGCAGCATCCACCCCCTTTAAAGTACAACACAATACAGTGTCAGCAATCCATCTACATACTGTGGGAGTAGAACCGACAGCCTTCTGCATCGAAATCAAGTATATACTACCTGTAGTGTTACTAACAATGCAAACAGACTTGGCTTAACCAACACTAACCTTCTCTTCCCCTGAAGCTGTCTCAGCTCCTTGTAAAGTCCACTTGGCACTCAACTATATATTTCTCAACTTTGCAGCACAAGAAATCTGGAAAAAGCCAAAATGTATTGGGGGGGGGGGATAAAGGCCCAAAACCAGGGACATATTTCAAACATTGCTCGTATAATCTTAGAAAGTTGTTAGAATAAAATGTTTTGTGTTAACATGAGTTTTCTGAAAGATATGAAGGCTGAAACTTAAATGGCTATTATTTATTGAATTCCTTTCTCACTGATTTTGCCAGAAAACCACACATTTTAAGAGGAACATACCAAATGTTATGAGCCAAACATTCCAGACATTCTGTGAAAATCTGGACAGTTGAGAGCTATGGACTGTACTCCTTGAATCACAAGAAAGTGGTGGTATGTGTAGAGAATTCAGGCTCTTGCTTCTTGTACCCAAGGTACAGTGTTTGAGCCTGAGTAACACTAATCACCAGCTATACCCAAGTGGGGCATTTTGCACAGACGCACACACCCCTACCCCTTATTTTACTAGAAGCAGCAAACTGAATTCCCTTACACAGCAAATGTGAATTCAGCACACGTAAATTCCCCTTAGTTTGTGTTACTTGAAGCAACATACACAGCAAACCTTAAATGAAGAAGCAGCAAATATCCGTGAATTGAACAGTTGTAAATTCCCCATAGTTGGTGAAGAAGCAATTTCAGATAGCACGGGTGGACAGGAAGAACACAATGTCTCTGCATGGCCAACACACTCACAGATGTGATGTGACTGGACCAGCTACAGGACTGTTCTTAAAGAATGTCCCTGAAAAATAGTTTTGTGTAAAGTAAATGACAGTCCCAAAACTGTCGCCCGTGGTGGACCGCTCCTCTGACCCCCTCCCCCAACCACGCCACTGGTTGTTGGTGTCCAAGGTACTGAGAATTTGCTTGGCGGGGGGTGTTGCTGCACATCTTTTCATGTCTGTGACAGACACTTAATGAAGTAAGCAGCTTTTACTGTCTAAGGCAAAAACTTGCTTGGGAACTTGCAAGGGGGGGATTTGCCTACCACTCTGAGTTACTTAGTGGTGTGGACTGCTTTTGTGGTTTTAGGTAGTGTGGACTTGTTTTTGCAGGGGTGGCTATCATGGTAATGAGAAGTTGATTGTGACTGGATTCCTATCCACCAAAGTAATGTGAACTTCTTGGCATGTACTTTGAATGGCCTCTTAAGTTCTGTACTGTGTAAAATGTTGCACATATGGTTTATTTTATCATAAAATAATTATAAAGAATGATTGTTCATAGAGTAATTCTATGTTGATAGGAAGTGGTTCCACCCTTTGATTTTTTTTTTGGTATTCTTTTAGCTAACTTTCCTCCTAAGTCTTTTTTTCTGTGTGTTCAGTATTCTAGGTGGTGATTCATTATCAAAAACATTGTGTAGATGGTTCCAGAAACTGCTATGTAATCATCTTCATTGTTTTATGTCAGTTTCTCTCACATGTATTTAACAGATGCTGTAGATTACAGAAGTGAAAGGTCTGGTATCTTCTCTTGATTTTCTTTCTTGTTCTGTCAGTTTTCCAAACAAGCCAAAATCGACAGATCCCTCCACAGCTATGATGAACTCCTTGCTCGGCAGCAACCTCTCGGAGCTGGATCGTCTTTTGTTGGAGTTGAATGCTGCTCAACACAGCACGCCCAGCAGCCTTATTACAGGTACATGATTGGCATACAGTACTTAGAGCTCCCATCTCACATGCTCACAAATGGTTTGCATTGTCAAGAAAAGTCTCCACTTGGCTTTTGCAATATATATGTACTGGGTTTCACTTTGGAGTGAGTAACTTGATACAACTGTGTATGTATATGGTGCATAACCCTTGAACTTTGCAGAAGTTATTTTACACACACAGTGGGAGGATTTGCTTGTAGCTCACCAGAAACATGCCTAAATGCCAGAGACCTCACAAACACAAGCACACTACACATAGTACTTCCTCTGCAGAACACAATACATATAATAGCTCACACACCAGTGTCTCATCTGTCAAGTCCTTAATGCAGAACACAAAACCAAACATATTAGTCATAGATAATTCCATTGTGAGGCACACAGATGTCCCTCACCCGGCTGGATAAGGAAATGGCCATGGTCAGCTTGTGAACGACTTGAGATATAACCTCTCCGGACTATGTGAAGAGAGACATGAGTGAGCTCTTAGACTGTGTCTCAGGCAGGTATGTCCTTAGCCTTAAGCAGCATTTTACTTTCACCTAGGATGATGCCTGAGTACAAACAGAAAATGATTGACTTCAATAATTGGCTTAGTTTCTGGTATCATTTTAAGTGCATCCAGTATCTGTCAGCTTGGGATGACATGGTCGACAAACCTTATTGCTTTGCTAGAGATGGTCTTCATCTGTCACTCCTGGGATTTTGGCTACTGGTAAAGGCTCTTGCCACCTCCATAGTGCCTTTTTTAGGCATTGTCTCAAGGACGAAGTTCCCGACATAAAAACTCCAGCTAGAAGGCTTAACATGAAACTGCACTCACTGGAAGCAGTCCTCACCTTGGAAGACACAGACATTTGTGCAGTCATGGCTGTGGAGAGCACCCCAGCCTTACCGGGTTACACCTCCTTCCACATGTTGAGACCACAAACTGTAGCATGAAAACTAAGAGAGGCTGTGTATCCATATTCATTAAAGATAAATACACCTGCCGATTGATTCAACAGTATGATTCCTTGGAGATACTTCAGGTGCAATTAAATGTTGGTAGGACACTTATTCAAGTCAATGATAACTACAGGACCCCCTCCATGAACCAGGATAACCACTCTGCCTATTTGGATCTACTTGAGTCTATCAAGATGCATCTGAACACCATGGTCTTGTGCGACTTCAACTACCCATTCATTGACTGGGTAAATTACTCATGCTCAAACTCATTTGCCCAAATGTTCCTCAACTTTAACTCCAATGCCCTGGACCAGCTGGTTGACACCCCCACAAGGGGTGCCAACATCCTGGATCTGGTGTTTACCAATATGAGGGACCATTGTAGCACCCCTGCTGTGAGATCTGGTGAGAATCTAACCACAAATCAGTGTCATTTGAAGTAACTCTCACACCTGACCCCCCCCCCCCCCCCAGCAGCAACTAATTAAAAAACTTCTCCAAAGCAGATTATAACCTTTTAGGGGACGGTATAAGTCACTTCACTGCACCTCCCCCCTCAGATGGAACTGGCAGCTATGCAGAGTTCTTCAGCAATGCTTTATAGAAATACCAGTACAACTGCATTGACTCAGCCATACCTGATAGGACCAAAACAGGCTTCTGAAGGAAGAGCAAACCTGTCTGGTGGACAACTGCCATTAACAGACTTTACAGTAAGAGGAATAAATTGCTGTCTAAGAGTAAGAGGGAGCGAGCCCTAAACTGGAAACACTCCCTCCTCAGCTTAAACAAGCAAATAAGACTTCTTGTGAAGTTTTTCAAAGCAAACTATGAATCCAAATTAGCTTTTTCAACTAAGGACAACCATAAAGTATTCTTTAGTTACATCCGTAACCAAAATAGAAAGGCCCAGATTTCTCCTGAACTGATAGTTAGTGATGCTACATATACTGAGCCTGTGAACATAGCTAACCTGTTGGCTGACAGGTTCTGTGAAAACTTCACTCCCCTGTCCCCATCACACATACTGTATGACATCCCTCCCTTGTATCTCTAAAGAGCAGGTTGTAAACACTCTCTCCAAGGCCAAAAACACAGCATTTCTGGGACCTGATAACATCCCAGGTTACGTCCATGGGCTCCAACAAGAATTAGCAACACCATTGGGTACTCTTCAGTCATAGTCTAAGCACTGGCTTCATCTTCACTGAATGGAAAACTGCCACCATTATTCCCATGCATAAAGGTGGTGCTTCCACTGACCGTGGCAACTATAGACCTATTAGCCTGACTAGCCTCATCTGCAAGGCCATGGAACGAATCGTCATAGACCTTGCCAGCAAAGATGTAGGTAATCTCCAAACACTTTGACCCTTCTCAGTTTGACTTTGTCAGAGGGAACTCATGCCTGTTAAACCTGGTAGATTTTGGGTGGGTTTCCTCCAGGTTCTCCGGTTTTCTCCCACATTCTAGGGACTTGCATCTAGAGCATTTCTCCCCATTCCTCTACTGAAAATGGGCTCTGTGGAGCTTAGTTGGACTTTCATGGTCAACAAATGTTAAATAAATAAAATAAATTATAGCCTTGTACTTCCAGGGTGCCTTCATTGGCTTTCAATGATGTCTTAGTAACTGCACAAGTATCAACACTTTCCAGGTTGAGGGGTGCTTTCAAGGAGTAGAACTTGTTGAGACTCCTAGCACTGAGCAGTAATACCTGTAGTTTATCTTGCATACACTTCACTATGTTGGAAGAGTTATCAGATTGGTATTGCCTAAAAAAAGGCACTTTATTGGGTGGATGGTGTTTTAGCCAATATCGGAAAGCATAGTGGGATAGGTGTAGACCATCCCTGACAAAGCAGCATGGCCTGTTGGTCATGCCCTCCTGAGCTAACAAATATTGGACCCCTTAGAATGACACCAGTAATGTCCTTCATCTGTTTTTATTGTGGTATCATCCGTGGAGAAGGTAGAATTCTGTTCAATGCTAGGTTCATATCTGCTTGGGGGCCACAGTCTAAAAGCTGTGTCATGTCTCTCTCCATATAGTCCAGGGAGGTGCTTTAACACCCAAATTGACTATGATAGAGTCTTACTGGTATTTGTAGTTCAATGTTCCATTGTCCTGAGTGCTTGTGTGATCTGGCAGAGCCTTGCCCCTGACAGGGATCTGCCCATGATCATCTCCTTGCTTGGCTTAGTGAGGGGGTATCAGTGTGTCGCACAGGCTCCATTGACCAGTGTATTGGGTTGTGCGTCAGTTTGCCTTAAGGACTTAGAGGATGATACTTTGCGAGATGTGACTGTGTGCGCCTTGGGGGGGTGTTGACATTGTCTAGAGTTTGTGAGGTTGCTGAGGGCAGAGTATGGGAGGCCTTTGAGTTTTGGGGAGACAGCACTTAAGACCTCATCATATGTTACTTTGTCAGTAGCACACCACCTACTAAGGATCAGACAATCTGGAGATATCAGTGTCTCTCTGTGAAAGCTTTGCTTCCAAAAATATAGTGTAATTACATCTGGCACATACTGTGCTAGTCTGTTTAAGAATAAGCTGGTTGTCAGTATACATTGTTTTAAGATGCTCAATTCCACAAGGCTGTCTAAAGAGGCAGTAGGAAAATGCACATTGATGGCTGTGGATCCTCTCTTGTGCTCTGAGAAGTGGTACAGTCAAGGTTTGGAGCTAGGCTGGGAGGAGAGGTCTAGGATTGATCTAAAACACTCTTGTTAATGCTTCAGTGGGCAAACTAGCTTCTCTACACTCAGCTAGACACTTGACAAAATATCAGAAGAAGTTTGTGGGCAGTTACAACTCCAACTGCTTACTTTTACAGAGGACACTGCAAACCACCACTGCACAGCTCAGCAGAGGTAATGGGATATGAGTTGGAGAGAAATCCAATCAGTAAACAGTAAAAATGCAGTACAAGTGTAGATATAAGGTTCAAATCCTGCAGCAATTCACAGTTCTGTCTCTGCAAGACTAAGGTTCCCAGACTAAGTAAAATGCAAACAGAAAAATTGAACCCAGGGCTGATGTAGTTCAACAGCTGATAAAATTATGGCTTTGCTATACTACAGTGCCTCCTTTGTTAATCAGGATACAAGAGAAAAGTTAGAGACTGAGCAATGTGCCTTGGGACCGGAACCAGAATGTGAATTATTAGTGGTCTGCAAATTGACCAATAACATCTTTTGTTCTAGATAAACTGAGTACTTTGTATGATTCTACATTCATTTATAAATATAAACACAACACAGAGAAAGCATAATTGTAGTGAGAATTATATTCCTTGCATATTCCTACAGCAACCAAAAGAGATGGTATAATTCCTCCTTCACACAAAGGAAGGGCATTGCTCTGTTGAGGCAAAACTTTACATAGGACTGATTGAGATAGATACTGAAATTTATACTAAGCCCATTGCTGGACAGAGGAAACAGGTGCTGACTTTGAGGGAACATTGACAAAATTCTTGGCTAGGCTTAAAAGGGACTCCGGGCCAATAGCCTAGTATCATCCTATGAACCTAAGACTGTTACCAAGGCCCTGTCCGAGGGGAAATCTTGTACATACAGCCTACCTAGACTTACTTTTTACAGTATCTACCACACCGGCATCATTGACAAACACTCTCAGCTAGGTATCAACCCTAGTATCGTTAGATGGGTCACTTACTGGCTTACTGATAGAACACACATCGTCAAAACAGGGGAATCCACCTCCAACAGCAGACCTGTAACTAGTGATGTTTTACAGGGATCAGTCCTGGAACCTCTACTGTTTGGAATCTATTTCTCTGAAGTACAAGGAAAAACTAAAGGTCTGTGGCTGATAGTTTGCTGATGACTGCAAATTGGGAGCGGTCTTAGAATCTCCAAATGATGTCAGCATCCTACAAGAGGGTTCTACACAAACAAATGATTGGTACCAAAGTCATGGCCTTACACTCGGTGCAAAATAATGTATTATCATCCTTTTTGGTAAGAGCGATGTTACTGCTAACTACCATATCAGTAGCAACCCTCTAAGTACACACTCCGTGGTGAGAGATCTGGGCACACAGGTTGACAATAACCTTACCTTTGATCACCATGTCTCCACAGTGGTAAGAAGAGCATTTTGCATCTCATAAGTAAGGACGTTGCCTCCAGAAAAAAAGTTATAAACCTCCTGTGCTCTTCCCTCATCAAGCCAGTAATTGAGTATAACATCCCTTTTGGTATGTACCTTTCCAGGCACCTGCAGCAGTTGGAGAGACCAGAAAGGTTCCTCGCAAAGAGAATTCAAGGTCTTCAGCATCGGTCCTGTGTGGATTGTCTAAAATCACTGTCACTTTAATCTGTTTCATATGGGACTACTCGGAGGCAATCTCTGCCTTGCATAAAAGACCATCTCTGACCTTACTTTATTGATGTTCTTCGTGTTTCACTGTTGCAGTCATTACATTTGGGTAATCCTACTGGCAGGTTGCCCTCAGCCGGCCTGAATTCCAAAGTCTTGGTTCCTGCGTTGGCTGCTGTCACACCCCTTCCCTGACATCAGGTCATCAGGGGTATAAAAGAAGTAGCCCATGCCATTTTCTTAAGTCTTTCTTGCCGCGCGGTGCCGGAAGCAGAAGCAGTTCGCAAGTGCTGGTTGGCCGACTCCTGAGTTTTTCGTGTTTGAGTTTCAGATCTGAAGTCTTCAGTAAAGCTAAGTACCCCATTGGGGAAACTTTTTTCTTGCTCCAGACCGATGTCAGAAAAAGTTAATAATTGTATTTCTTGTGGTAAGCAAATACCTCATAAGGATTTTCATTCTTACTGGATTCCTTGCCTAGGCCCTAATCACAATGTTACTGGTTGTCGGTTTTGTGCTAGATTTAACCAACGCACTATTAAGCGTCGGTATGATTTTGCTTTAAACTTTTTTGGATGCCAGTTTAATTATCCTGAAATGTCGTCGAATAGCCATCCGACTACCGGAGTTTACAAAAAACGCAAAGAAAAGGATAGAGAAAAACAACCAAGGCCCAAAACCGACAACGAAGCTTCTCCTAAGCCGTTCTCCGGTTTTCAGTGAGGTGCTTTTGCAGCCCCTGACACCCGCTACTTTAGAGTCGCAGGCCGCTACCGACTCCCACGTGGAGTTAGCCATGCCGCTGGATACTCAAAGTATTGGAGACTCGGACGCAAATTCCTCAGATGGGTCTGGAGCCGCTGTGCAGGTACCGGCTTCTGAGGGTGTATTCAGACCTAAACATCTTTACATTTAAAGCAACTTCAGCTTCAAAGACAAAGGCTAAAGCACCTTCTAAAGCTAAGAAACAAACTCAAGAGCCACATGGACAGGCCTCTATGCCCAAAAACAGATGCTCAAGATGGCCGAAGACTTGATTACCTTGATCAGGGGTTCTCATCCCCCTCCTGATAAGACGCCTTGGCAAGACACTGACTATGAATCTTCTGATCAGATTTCTGTTTCTTCTGATTCCTCTTCTGATCAGGAATGTTCTCTTCCCCCCTGAGGATTCTGATGCTGAAGAATCTATTCCTTCAGCATCTCCTCCTGAGGACTATTCCTTTGGGGAAACCTTGCATACCATGAGGGAGAGCATTTCCACTGGGAGAGCCAAGATTTTTCAGAATCTAAAAAGAGGCTCAGTGATTTTCTTTTATTACCTCAGCACAGGCCTCTAGCCATTCCACCTGTGTTGGAAATTGTAGATTGTGTTTTCGGAGTCTAGTCTGACACCTGACTCCTTACCCCCAGCCCCTGTTAAGCCTGACAGATATTAGTGTTCCTGACTCTCACAAATGTCTTTTTAAACCCCTGCTGCTGACCTGGAAACTATTTCACAGGGTCCAAAGGGAGTTAAGGCTTCCATGGCAAAAAAACCCAACCCCCTCTGACAGAGATTCAAGGGCACTGGATAGATGGGGAAAAAAGGTTTACACATCTGCAACTTTGGCTGTAAGGGCCTTAAACTGTCAATTTCATATGCTTAAGTATCAGTAATATGTCATGGGATTGCTTAAACAGGTTTTGATTCTTTGGAGGCCTCCTGCAGGGCCGCAGCTACGGGTTCTGAAATTAGGAGGCATGCTTGGTTAAAGGAACAAAATCTAAATGATCATGTTAAATTACTAGATGCACCTTTACAGCATGATACTTTGTTTGGTGTCAAGGCAGAAGAGGTGTTAAAGAAAATGGAGGACAAAGCTAAATCAATGCAAACTGTCAAAGATTTTTTACAATTACAGCCACCTAGGTTTAGTAGACACTGGCCTACAAAAAATTGGTCCTTTCCTGTGTCAGGCAGACCCAGATGCCCTAGGGGTAGATCCCAGGCGTAAGGTTCTTACAGACCCAAGCAGTGGGGTGCTTCTACCTCCAAAGCTGGAGACGATAGATCACAAACATACAGAAAACGGCCTCAATGACTTCCCCCTGCCTGCACCAAGCACTTATCTTCTGGCAGCACCCTTAGGGGGAAAATTAGCACTTTTTGCTCAAAATTGGCACATCATAACCCAGGACAAGTGGGTTCTTAACATAGTGTCACAAGACTACAAGTTCATTTCCATACTCTGCCAAAGGCAAATGGCTGGCCAGATCTGCCAGAAAATCAATGGGCAGAGGCACGAAAATAAGTCTCATCCCTCATGGACATGGGGGCCATGCAACAAGTACCAGAGCTAGAGCAGGGACAAGGTTTTTACTCAAGACTGTTCTTGGTACCCAGAAAGTACAAGGCATGGAGGCCGATACTGGACCTATCTATTCTGAACACTTTCCTGGATATTCCAAAATTCAAAATGTTGACCTTGCAACAGCTTCTGCCCATGCTGGGCAAGAATGCTTGGCTTGTGACTTTGGACCTAAAAGAGGCATACTTGCATGTTCCAATCAGACAGCCATGCAGAAGATACCCCAGATTCAAGGCAGGTTCAATGCATTACCAATTATCTGCACTGCCCTTTGGCTTATCTACTGTGCCCAGGGTCTTTACAAAGTGCCTGGCACCAGTAATTGCATTCTGCAGACAGAGGAATACAAATATACCCTTACTTGGACAACTGTCTTATTCAAGCAGAGAACAAGGACATTCTTCAACATCTGGCATTCGTGAAAAGACTTCTAACATGTCTAGGGTACACAGTCAACAAAAATAAATCATAACTAGTACCCTCACAAGAGATTACATTCCTAGGTGCAAGCTTGAATACAACTGCCCAGACGGCTTATCTCACGCCAGACAAACAAAGGCAACTGACTACCTATTTCAAAATGTTGGCAACAAAGACCCAGTTATCTGCAAGAAAAATTCTGCAGGCTTTGGGCTTCATGGCATCCTGCATCCTACTAATTCCATATGCAAGACTGCATATGAGGAAACTTCAGTGGTACCTGAAAAGTGTTTGGACTCAACATTCACACAGCCTGCAAGAAGTCATTACTCTCATCCCCTGCCTGCAACAGGAGTTTCGATGGTGGGCAAAGGCTTGTCACCAGAACAAGGAACAACCATTCACATTACCTCCAGCCAGGCAGACACTAACAACGGATGCATCAGACTATGCCTGGGGAGCCCACATGGCAGGAAGAGGCATTCAGGGCACATGGTCCTCAAACCAAATGCATCTGCATATCAATAAAAAAAGAGATGTTAGCAGTGCATAATGCCCTGACATCCTTCAAGGACCAACTTCATCTGGGACAACTACTGATAAAGACAGGCAACACCACGGTCATTTGGTATATAAACGAGCAGGGGGGCACACATTCTTACCCTCTTTGCAGACTAGCCATGACCTTGTGGGACACAATACATCTGTAGGCACAATTCCTGCCAGGAAAGGAAAATACTTGAACTAAGCAGAAACCTCATGGATCCCCACGAGTGGAAACTGGATCCACAAGTCTTCAGCATGATAACAAGGAAATGGGGATGCTCGGACTTGGATCTATTTGGCTCCCCTCACAACTACCAACTAAAAAGATTCTGCACAAGGACTTATCACAGACAAGCATGGAAAGTGGACGCCCTATCTTTCAGCTGGAAAAACTTATCAGTATATGCCTTTCATCCACTGCCTCTACTCCCCAAGGTGCTCCTAAAGGTCAGACAGGAGAAGCCAAAGATGATACTGATTGCCCCAGACTGGCCACGCCAGTACTGGTATCCAATACTAAGGAACTTGTCTCTATACCCAGCTTGGCCCTTACCTCAAATACCTCGACTACTGTCCCAGCAAAACAATCAGATCATGCACAGCCAACTCAGGACATTAAACTTGGCAGCATGGCGGATAATGTAGTCATACAAAAGACACCTCTCAGTAAAGCTGTGATGGATGTCATTCTGGAAGCCAGAAGGCCAAGCACTAGGAAGTCTTATGCTGGAAAATGGAAGCGATTCTGTGCCTGGAACCAGGCACAAGGAACCGATACAGCGGTACCAAATATTCCTCAGATTTTTCAGTACTTAACTGAGATGCTGGACAAAGGCCTATCTTTTTCATCAGTTAAAATTCATGCCTCTGCCATTTCAGCACATTACAATACAGAACCACCACTTTTTTCTCATCCTTTATTAAGGCAGTACCTCAGAGGAGCCAAAAATTTAAGGCCTCCAAGGAGACTACCAATACCTGCATATGGGGCCTCATCTGTGTCTTGGAAAAACTCACGCTACCTCCTTTTGAGCCAGTGGCTACTGCTGACATGAAGTTATTATCTTAAAAAAACAGCGCTGCTCTTAACAATTAATTCTGCAGGGTGAGTTTCAGAGCTGCAGGTGCTCATGGCTGTGGAACCTTTCATCATTTTTCATCCAGACAGTCTCCCTGAGGACAAACCCAACATTTATGCCTAAAGTAGTGTCCAGTGTGGCACTTAACCAAGCCATCCATCTGCCTACCTTTTACCCAAATCCATAGAACAAGGGGGAGAGAATTTTGCATTCTTTGGACATACACAGACAGCTTAGATTCTACTTGGACAGACCCAAAGCTTTCAGGAAGACAGAGCAATTACTAGTGACATATGCTGCAGGATCACAAGGAAAGCCTATCTCAAAGCAGACTGTTTCAAAGTGGTTAGGACGCTGCATTCGTTTCTGCTACTTACACCATGGCAAGCCAGTGCCTAAGGGAATTAGGCCTCATTCCACCAGAGCTGCAGCCACCTCAGCAGCCTTTCTCAGGGGAGTACCAACCAGAGACATTGTAGAGGTGTCTACTTGAAGTTCAGTGCACACCTTTACAAAGCACTATCATCTGTCACTGTACTCTAAATCCAGGGCAGACTTTGCCACTGCAGATCTGCAGGGCCTCTTAGCCACTCTTACTGCTGTCTAGTACCAGCCCCCCCCCAACCATAGCTTTGTCATTCTACCCAAATGTAATGACTGCAAAAGTGAAACACGAAGAGCATAGTACAGTTGTGTACACTTACCATAAATGTAGATGTTCGAGTGTATTCACTGTTGCAGTCCAGGTTACCCACCCACCTTCCCCCTTTTTTCTACTGAATATTACCTTTCCTTCTATGATTTATGCTACCTGTGTGGTGTATTTGCTTATAGATGAAGGTAAAATTTATATTGGTGTATTTATATAAAGTTTGGCTACCCTTTTAGGGGCACCTGACATCTGGGGCAAGAAAAACTGAAGAAAATGGTGTCGGCTAATTCTTTTATACCCCTGACAACCTGACGTTTGAGAAGGGGTGACATCAGCCGATGCAACCTGACGTTTGAGAAGGGGTGACATCAGCCGATGCAGGACCCAAGACTTTGGAATTCAGGCCAGCTGAGGGCAACCTGCCAGCAGGATTACCCAAATGTAATGACTGAAACAGTGAATACACTCGAACATCTACATTTATGGTAAGTGTACACAACTGTACTTTAATGCTGCATGTCCGTATGTCAGGTGGTACACTGTTTACTTGCTCTAAAGACCTTAACCTGGTGTGTGACATAAATAGAACCTGCTGGAAGGACAGATTTATCTCCCAGTGGTTACCACACCTTTGGAACAAACTACCAATTCATGTCAGAGCACCTCACTGGCCCTCTTCAAATGCAGTTTGACTGATTGGATTCGTAACCATAATTTCACCCTGGCGGTTCCATCTTTGTCCCTCTTGGACAGGGGCAATAAGTGCTAATCATGGAAGTAAGGGCCCTAGGACCATTAGCCTAGTAACTTCTATGATTCTGTAGCAAGTCTTGAAATTTTTAGTTGTAAATGCTTTATTTGAAAATGGTGTAAGTGTAAAGGTTATATACAGTTTGCACAGATATTTGCTGATTCCTTTTATAGGTTCATAGGTTGGTACTAGGCTATCGGCTTTAAGGCCTGTTCAAGCCTAGCCATAACAATTCCCTGGATATTTCTTCCCACAATATTTACTTCTCTGGACCCCTGTCTAGTAGGGCAACTGACATGATCCCCGGAGTGAATTTCTTATCTCCCATCCAATCATCAAGGTTCCTTTTGAAGAGGTCCAATGAGACGCTCTGTTTGACATGTATGGGTAGTCTATTCCAGAGTATGGGGAGTCTCTGGGTCAGGAACCTATTCCTCCAGCATGTTTTGTTCATTGTGATGACAAGGTTAAGATCCCTGGATTGTGTGGCTCTGAGGGATTGGGAGTTCTTTAAGTGGAGTATGTCCAACAGCTCAGAGTTTGACATGGCCTTGTATGTTAAGCAGAGTTCGCCTCTGAGTAGACAGTATGCCACAGAGTATAGCTGGAGTTTTTTTTAGATGGTCAGCGTATGGCATCTGCTTTAGGCCTGTGATTCTTTTAGTGAGGTATTTCTGTGGCCTTTCCAGCTGTTGCAGATGTCTTGTGAGGTACATACCAAACTGGGCATTATACTCTATAATGGGTCTAATGAGGGATGAGTACAGTGGGACAATGACCTCCTTTTTTCTGGATGAAAAGCCCTTAGTGATGAGGTGTGCCACATAGAAGGATTTCCTGACTGTTGTGGCGATGTGGTTTTCAAAAGTGAGACCACTGTCCATCTGTGTCCCTAAGTCTCTCATCACACTTTCAATGTTTAGTATACTGTCACCTATGTGGTAATTCATGGGTACATGTTTTTTTCCAAAGGGGATAACTATACATTTCTTGGCATTAAGCTTGAGCCCATGGCACTGGCACCAGGCATCTGTTTCTGTAAGGCCGATGTCCTTCAAGAATGCAGCTGCAGTCATAACATATGGGTTGTCCTGCCTCAGGCAGCCCTCGGTCGGCCGGATTCCAAAGTCTGGGTCTGGCGTCGGCTGGTGTCGCCTCCTCTCCGACGTCAGAACGGCTGGAGTATAAAGGCATCGGCCGACACCATCTTCTTCAGTCTTTCTTGCCACGCGGTGCCCGAAGCAGAAGCAGTTCGCAAGTGCCGGTCGGTCAGCTCCTGTGTTTTCAGTACCGAAGTCATCTAAAAGCTAAGTACCTCGTTGGGGAACATTTTTTCATGCCTCAGCCGATGTCAGAACAAATTGAGAAAGTTAATAATTGTTTGTCTTGTGGTAAACAAATACCTCATAAGGACTTCCATTCTTACTGCCTTCCTTGCCTGGGCCCAGACCACGACGTCTCGGCCTGTGCTGCCTGTGCGTGCTTTAATAAGCGCACTCTCAGGCGCCGGGCAGAATTTGCCGAAGACTTTTTCGGCTAATTTTTCACGTATATCATGCCGTCGGATCAACCGACAACTCAATCTTCCAAAAAACGCAAGGACCGGGACCGACATCCTCGGCCCGCGCCCCCCACCGATGCAACTCCTAAACCCTCCACTAGTGTTTCGGTCCCTTCGGAAGCGGTAATTCAACCGCTCCAGGCCGACGACACAGCGTTAACATGTCCTTCGGTTCCGGAGACCACTCCGGTGCCGGTTGTTGATTTTCCTCCGGAAACCGAAGTTCTGGATCTACCCGACACCATTCCTGTAGATAAGGTTACTCCTGCACGTGGGGCTGCTAGACCTCCTGTTTCTATGTCCATCAAGGCCTTTGCACGTGCTAAGGCCACCAGCCAGGCTATGGCCCATCCTAAACCTGCTGCCCAGGCCCCTTCTTCTGATAAACATATCATGTCTCTTGCTGCAGATCTTATTTCTCTTATCAGGGGGTCTCAGCCTCACCCAGACAGAGGTTCTCAGCCACCTGCAGAGAAAAGGCCCAGAACTGAGCAGACTGACAACCTCTCTTCAGATTAAGCCTCTGGGGATTCTGAGCTTTCAGATACCCAAGAAGAATCCTTCCAGGCCTATAAGGATTCGGATGCTGAGGAATCAATTCCCTCTGCCTCTCCTCCAGAGGATTTCTCATTTGGTGAAGTCCTAAACTCTATGAGGGAACATTTTAAATGGCAGGGTCAGGAATTCTCTGATTCCAGGAAAAGACTACGAACCTTCCTTAAGCTTCCCCAGCACAGACCTTTAGCTATTCATCCAGTTATGGATGTTTTGGATGATGGTTTCTCCGACTCCAGTGCTAACCCTGATTCTCTCCCACCTGCTCCTGTCAAGCCAGACAGATATTATAGGGTCCCTGACGCTCACAAACATCTCTTTAAGGCCCACTCTGTGGATCTAGAAACTATTTCACAGGGCCCCAAGGGAGTGGCTACCTCCACTGCCAAGAATCCACTGCCAGCGGATAGGGAAGCTAGGTCCCTGGAGAGATGGGGTAAAAAAGTTTATACCTCTTTCACCCTAGCCATGAGGTCACTTAATTGCCTTTTTCATATGTTTCAGTAACAGGATTTTTTACTGGATGATTTACAGAAAAAAATTGCCTCTCCTGAGCCTATTGATAGAAAGGCATTGCAGGATTTAATACATAACACTCAGCAGGTTAACAATCATTTTCTTCAGTGTGGTTATGATGCATTGGAGGCTTCATGTAGGGCAGCTATGACTGGGGCTGTGATACGTAGACATGCTTGGTTAAAAGATCAGCCACTGCCAGACCATGTTAAAGTAAAGTTGCTTGATGCACCTCTGGAGAAACAGAAGCTTTTTGGTGTTAATGCACAAGATGTGTTGAAGTCCATTGAGGAAAAAGCTAAGTCAGTACAGACAGTAAAAGATTTCCTCCAGGTTCAGCCACCCAGATTCAGCAGAAACTGGCTTTCAAAGAATGGTCCTTCCCAGACTCTGTCAAATTTCAAAGGGGAAAAAGCAGGCGTGCCCGAGGTAGAGGGCAATACCGAGGCTCTTACAGGGGCCGCCAATGGCAACCTCCAAGTCAAAGAAGTGGCGCAGGCAGCCCAGCTGCACCACAAGGACAATCACAATGACTTGACTTTCATACCGCCTACAAAGGCTCAAAAAGAACCACCTTTGGGCGGAAAATTATCCTTCTCAAAAAACTGGCATATCTTAACCAAGGACAACTGGATTCTGGATTTAATAGACGAGGGTTACAGATTCCACTTCCATACTTTACCAATAAGACAAGGCATGCCAAACCTGCCACATCATCAAAGGGCAGAGGCACTCATTCAAGTTTCAAAGCTGTTAAGTATAAAAGCAATAGAAAAGGTTCCCCCTCAAGATCAAGGCCAGGGATTTTATTCAAGACTGTTCCTTGTTCCAAGAAAAGAAAACAAATGGAGGCCTATACTGGACTTGTCTACTCTAAATACTTTTCTCATTGTGCCAAAGTTCAAAATGCTGACTTTGCAGCAACTCCTTCCCATGCTGGGCAATGGGTCTTGGCTGGTCACTCTGGACCTCAAGGAGGCATACCTGCATGTCCCAATCAGACAAAGCTGCAGAAGATACCTCAGATTTCTTGCAGGGACAGAGCATTATCAATTCTCAGCATTGCCGTTTGGCTTATCTACTGTGCCCAGAGTGTTCACGAAATGCCTGGCATCAGTAGTGGCTCACTGCAGACTCCAGGGGATTCAAATATACCTCTACTTGGACGACTGCCTCATACAAGCAGACAACAAACAAACCTTAATGGCAAACTTGGACTATGTCATTCAATTACTGCAGGCCTTGGGATACACAGTCAACATTCAGAAATCAAGACTACTGCCATCCCAGCAGATTATTTTCCTAGGAGCCAAACTGGACACAGAAACACAAATGGCCTACCTCACAGAGGAAAAACAACAGCAGTTACCAGAGTACTTCAAAGGCCTAGCAAAGCTCTCCCAGCTGACTGCAAGGAAAATCCTGCAGGCCCTGGGGTTCATGGCATCTTGCATTCTTCTGGTACCCTTGGCAAGACTTCATATGAGAAAGCTGCAATGGTACTTAAAAAGCTTATGGTCCCAACACAGACAAAACCTAGAGGGCGTAATCCTACTCATTCCATGTCTGCAAAAAGAATTTTTGTGGTGGGCTCAAGCAAGTCAGTTAAACAAAGGCATGTCTTTCAACAGACCTCAAGCAGGCCAAATGATTACAACAGACGCCTCAGATTATGGATGGGGGGCGCACATGGAGGGCAGATGTATTCAAGGTCAATGGACACCAAGGGAAAGACATCTGCACATAAACCAAAAAGAAATGTTGGCAGTGATGCATGCAATACAGACTTTCGAAAAATCACTACAAGGACATTTGCTAATAAGGACAGACAATACCACGGTCATGTGGTATATAAACAAGCAGGGAGGCACTCATTCTTATCCCCTCTGCAGACTAACAATGATTCTCTGGGAAAAATCCCTGAGTCTGAAGATACATTTGCAATCCCAGTTTGTGCCAGGCAAGGACAATGTGCTGGCGGACAAGCTGAGCAGAAATTTCTTGGATCCACACGAATGGATGCTGCATCCTCACATTTTCTCACAAATAACAAAGACATGGGGAAGGCCGGACATAGATCTCTTTGCTTCTCACATGAATCATCACCTGGAAAAGTTCTGTACAAGGACCCACCATTCTCTAGCCTGGAAAACGGATGCTCTCTCCTTCAGCTGGAATTCCCTAAAAATGTATGCATTCCCTCCTCTGCCACTGCTGACCAAGGTGATACTGAAGATCAAAGCAGAACAACCAACAGGCATTTTGATAGCTCCAGACTGGCCAAGGCAGCACTGGTACCCATTGCTGTTGAGCATAACTCGGACCAAACCGTGGCCTCTGCCCCTATGGCCTCTGCTTCTAACACAACACATTTACAGGACTGTTCATCAAAGCCTGACAACATTACATCTGACAGCCTGGAGGTTACCATAGCTCCTTCCACTATCTCTCTTTCCAAAACAGTTCAAGAGATCTTACTGGAAGCACGCAGACCTTCCACCAGAAAAACCTATTCGGCCAAGTGGAAGAGATTCAGCATCTGGAATGCCAACAGGGGTCAGGATACAACAGTACTGAGTATACCTCAGGTATTGGAATACTTGGCAGAAATGTTTCATACAGGTCTCTCATATTCTTCCATAAAGATTCATGCCTCAGCAATCTCAGCAAAATACAATTGTGACCCACCAGTGTTTTCACATCCTTTGCTAAGACAGTTCCTAAGAGGGATAAAGAATATCAAACCTCCCAGAAAACAGCCAGTACCTGCATGGGACCTCAATTTCGTTTTGGAAAAACTAACTCTTCCTCCCTTTGAGCCAGCAGCAACTTCAGAAATGCAATTTCTATCGTGGAAAACCATTTTTCTATTGGCAGTCACATCAGCAAGAAGAGTCTCAGAGATACAGGCACTCATGGCAGTACCTCCTTTCCTCATTTTTCATCAGGACAGAGTCTCTCTAAGAACCAGTCCTTCATTCATGCCAAAAGTAATTTCCAGGGTGTCTCTAAATCAAGCTATACACCTGCCTACTTTCTTCCCCAATCCTCAAAACAAGGGGGAAAAACTACTGCATACTTTGGACATTCACAGGCAACTACGGTACTACTTGGACAGAACTAAGGCCACCAGGAAGTCTGACCAACTGTGTTTGTAGCCTATGCTGCTGGAGCACAAGGGAAAGCAATCTCCAAGCAAACAATTTCAAAATGGATTGGACACTGCATCAGATTCTGCTATTCTTTCCATGGAAAGGGTGTGCCAGCCAATATTAGGCCACATTCCAGCAGAGCTATAGCCACATCCACAGCTTTCCTAAGAGGAGTGGCTACAAAGGACATTCTAGAGGCTGCTACATGGAGCTCCGTGCATACATTTACCAAGCACTACAACCTGCCTTTATACTCCAGATCCCAAGCAGGCTTTGCTTCGGCAGTCCTGCAGGGCATTTTAGCTACACCATCCCTTTCTTAGTTCCATCCACCCCCAGCTTGGCTATGGTATTCAACCTATATGTTATGACTGCAGTTGCATTCTTGAAGGACATAGTACAGTTTTGTACCTACCATAAATGTAGATGTCAGATAGATATGCAACTGCAGTCGGATTTTCCCACCCTCCTACCCCTCTGCAACCTTCTTTATGGGTCCACTACCCCTATTTCTTTTAGCTAGGGGTATCTCCTATGGTGTATCTGTTTATTACTGTTGTGCATGTTTGGAAATGTTTATCCATTCACCAAATTTAGCCTTCCTAGGAGGGTACCTGGCATCTGGGGCAAGAAACACTGAAGAAGATGGTGTCGGCCGATGCCTTTATACTCCAGCTGTTCTGACGTCGGAGAGGAGGCGACACCAGCCGACGCCGGACCCAGACTTTGGAATCCGGCCGACTGAGGGCTGCCTGAGGCAGGACAACCCATATGTTATGACTGCAGTTGCATATCTATCGGACATCTACATTTATGGTAGGTACAAAACTGTACTTTTTGTAGAATATCCACATAATTTGGGGATTCAATAATGATTCCCAGTTTGCAGTCATCTGCGAACTTTGTTAGCCAGAGTCCCTTAGTGTTGGCCTGTACTTCAGAGAAGTAGATGCCAAACAAGAGTGGTCTCAGGACTGAACCCTAAGGTGCTCCACTTGTCACTTGTCTGGAGCTGGATTTGGAGTCTGCTACTTTTACAGTCTGGGTTCTGTTTGCTTGAGATATGCTGATTTCTGCTGCTTGAGATGTGCTGGAGTGTGTGCCACAAGTAGTGCACTGAAAGTAGTGCAGTTTGGCTAGTATGGATTGTGAGAATGCTGTGTAGCCCAGCACCTGTTTGATAGAGCAGTAGGCTTTTCATTGAGAACCCCTTTTAACTGTTATGCCAAGAGAGTTGCACATGACCTGCACCAGCTTATAAAAGGACAGTTTTCCCACCTGCCCAAGTCTTTCTACCTGCTGAAAGTTTGTTGTATTATGATGGCTCAAATTTGTGGGGCATAACTCTTGAACTTTACTGAAGTTACTTCACTAACATTTTTTGCAAAATATTTTTTGTCAGTTTTTAGAAATTATTTGTAGATCGTAATGTTCTTGTCAAAGGATACATAGTCACTGTTATAATGCATTTCTGCTTAGACTACAGCCCTGTTAAGGTTGCATGCTTTAGGGTGCTGAACTAAGAAATGATCAGGAGGCACAGGAAGGCCTTTAATAACCATGGCAGAACAGGTGGCTTGTGGTTTTCAGTAATGGGAAAGCCAGTTGCATGCCCTGTTTGTAAAGCATGCAGCTTAAGTGGCCATTGAATGTCCCAGTGGTCTTAGTTCGAGTAACAGCTTGATGGTAAATGTTAGCTGAAACATAGCAAGCCTTCCTGTGTTTATTTTGTTCAGTTCTCCTTCTGTTAGCTCTCATTTCTGCAGTGTTTGCTGAGAAGTCTGTGACTTTTGTAAATGGGGAGCTCCGTTTTTTATTAGTTTAACATTCAGAGTTTTAAGGGGTTCTGTACCCATTTCCTTGGTCAGTCATGTATGTGGGGTGGGGGGCCTTATATTAGATATTGTTTCTCTTCTGGTTCGCACTTAGATGTTTTCACATCCAACAGAAGCTCCAAACTTCCCACTTTTTACCCATTTTAGCCAGCATCCGTAAGTTTTCAGCTTGATCCATTGTCCTGCTTTCCTGGATAAAGAAGATGATGTATACTTTCCTTTTTTTTCCATCTTCTCCAAAAAGTTTTTATGAGAACTCTTGTGTGGTCAGGCTCATGTGGATGATTTATCCCTTAGTAGTTATAATCCCAGTTAGGTGTTTTCATGTAGGAGGAACTTGCATGTTCAGAACAGAGTTTCTTTTTAGAAAACACCCATACTGTGGATTTTTTTAGTCCTTATTTAGACAAATGGAAGCTGCCCTTTGGGTTCAGAAAAGTAGCTTCTCCCTTTCACCTCTCAAATGGATTTTGCCTTTGTCTGCAACCTTCCTGAGCTTTGAGGTATGTTGCTGTAAAGGTTAATCTCCATCATTTCATTTCTTTAAATCATTGGACAACTGTGGCACATCTTTTTATGTGTTCTTATTCTTCAGAAGCCTTATGTTAGGGCTTCATATCCTTGGATGGAATTTTGAGGTAAATATTTAGAATATTTGACATCTTCGAGATCCTTTCATAAGCTGTGAGAGTCTTGTCCTTTCTTGAAAATGCCTGTCTTGATTTGCCATTATTTCTGCTCAGATGTTTTGAACTTCAGAATCTTGGTGTCAGAAGTTCGTTGTATCCTTCTTGTCTGATTTTCTTATTTAATGTTTTATCAGGAGAAGCTGCCAAAAGTGCATTTACTAGAAAATAGGAGGGAAAATCTATACAAAACATGCAGTAGTTGATCTGAATTTTGTAAAGAAGATAAAAGAACTCGAGATGGGATCTTTAAAAATGGGAAGGAGTAAATTTCATAGAAAGAAATGGAATGTGAATCTGGGCATTTTGAGGCAATGTTACATTTGCCTCATGTACACAGACAATCCTCTCCTCCTTCCACCAAACACTAATACATGCGAGAGATGCAATTATACAGCCAAACTGGAGGCTAAGCTCTCTCAACCCAAGACTGGACCAGGCAGTCAAGAGGAGAAGGCAATTACTTGCATCACACCACCAGTTTCACATAGACCTATGAAACCAGCACAGGCAAAAAGCACACATAAATACACAAAAACATAATTGAAGGTTCTAAATAAAAATCTGCAAAAGCAACAGAGACCTCCAAAGCAGACATCCAAGCAACTTCCACCCCCAACACAAACCATGAAACACATACTCCACATAATCACTCAGGTCACTCCAGAACAAGTACAGATATGACTCTGTCATTGTCCATGTTGGTGTGAATGACCTGAGCCGTACCTCCCTGGACTACATGAGAGACATGGAGGAGCTCTCTGATCACGTAGCCCAGGCTGGTATGACCCTGAGTAGCATCCTGCCCCTCACCAAGAATGGTACCATGGTATAGAGAAAAAATTATCAATTTCAACAATTGGCTAAGCTTCTGGTGTCATTCAAAGGGGATCCAGTGTCTGTCAGCCTGGTATGACATGCTCGACAAGCCAGGCTGCTTAGAGATGGCTTGCACCTGTCACCCTTAGGCTTTCGAATACTGGCCAAGGCTCTTGCCACCCCCATAGTGTCTTTTTTAGGAAAGGCTCAAAAGACAAACCCACCGCCGTAAATAGCACAAGTAACAAAAAACTGAGGGTAATGCTGCTCAGTGCCAGAAGTCTAAACCTCAAAATGCATGCACTCGAGGCACTCCTCAGTATGGAGAAAATCGATATATGTGCAGTAACAGAAACCTGGTTTAAGGCTCCAGAGAGCACCCCAGCACTACCAGGCTACAACTCATACCATACATTTCGGCCACAAAACCCGGACCAAAATACAAAAGGCGGGGGAGTATACATATTCATCAAGGATACCCACACCTCCAGGTTAGAGGCACAGCACAATGCTTCAGAGATCATCCACGTGCAACTAACAAGCAAAACTGCTATTCAAATTACATCTTACTACAGATCACCCACCATGTCCCAGGACCCCCACTCTGCATTCCTGGAAACACTGGGAAACCTAAAGGTCCTACCAAATACCCTGATATTGGGTGATTTCAATTACCGAAACATTAACTGGGAGAACTACTCAAGTACGAACTCCCTTGCCCAACATTTCCTAGAATTTATGAGCTCAAATGCCCTGGATCAACTAGTCAACACCCCAACCAGAGGTGACGACATATTGGACCTGGTCATCACCAACATGGGCGACCGGTGTTCCACACCAGAGGTCAGCCCCTCGCTAGTTAGATCTGACCATAAACTAATCACTCTGGATATCCACATTCCGCCACCACCCCCGGTCAAAGAAACCACAGTGAAAAACTTTTCAAAAGCAAACTTCACGTTACTTAAGACCAAGGTGGGAAGTTTCAAAGCCCCCATGCTAAAGGATAACTTTGTCCAAGCTGCAAAAATCCTTTACTAATGCACTCTACGGGCATCTACAAGAATGCATGGATCGTGCTATCCCAAACAAAACCAAGACTCACTCCTCCAAGAAAAGGAAACCTGTCTGGTGGACCCCTGCCATAAACAAGCTGTACAATAGAAGGAGGAAACTAGTACAGAAAAGAGTAAAATCCCAAGAAGGGAAGACATCCCTGATCAGTATCTGCAAGAAACTACATTCCCTCATAAAATCATCCATGGCTAGCTTCAAAAGAAAAATTGCCATGGACTTCAAAGATAACCACAAGGCATTCTTTAGCTATGTCAAGAATCCAAGTGACAATTCTCAGATCTGCTCGGAGTTAGTGCAGAATGGCACAAAATACACTGAACCAACTGATATAGCCAACATCCTGGCAGACAGGTTCAGTGCAAACTTCACTCCCCTCTCACCACCAAAAGGGCCCATAACTATACCAGAAAAATGTAGTGCTCCTGAAGTTACAGACACTCAGGTTAAAACAACCCTCTCCAAAGCCAAAAACACAGCATCAATGGGACTGGACGGTGTCCCAGGCTGCGTCCTACATGAGCTCAAAGATGAACTAACCCCTCACCTAAACACAATGTTTAAACTCAGCCTTTCCACAGGCTATGTGCCCACAGAGTGGCGCACAGCAACGGTTATTCCACTCCACAAAGGTGGAGCCACAACTGACCCCAGGAACTATTGCCCTATAAGTCTGACTAGCTTGGTCTGCAAAGCTATGGAGCGCATCATCATGGATCTCATTAACAGAGACATTGGAAACCTCCATACACTGGACCCTACCCAGTTCGGCTTTAAGGGGAGATCATGCCTCCTGAACCTGGTGGACTTCTTTGAGACAGTTACCAAGGCTATAGACGAGGGAAAGGTCATCCACACAGCCTACCTAGACCTCGCAAAGGCCTTCGACACCATTCCCTACTCAGGTATTATAGACAAGCTCACCAGCCTGAACATAAATCCCTACATCATGAGATGGGTTGCCAACTAAATCACGGACAGAACCCACATGGTAAGAGTGGTGGGAGCTAGGTCTGACTCTAAACCGGTTACAAGTGGCGTTCCCCAGGGCTCAGTCCTAGGACCCTTCCTGTTCGGCATATACTTGTCAGAGGTACAGGGAAGCACAGGAGGACTATGGCTGACCAAGTTCACAGATGACTGCAAACTAGGGGCTATAATTGACTCTCCGGCTGACACAGACATCCTCCAAAAGGGTCTCACTGAGACAGATACCTGGTGTCAAAACCATGGCCTCAAGCTAAATGCCAAAAAGTGCATAGTCATCCCCTTTGGAAAAAACAAAGTACCCACAAACTACCACATAGGTAGTAGCCCCCTAAATACGGAAGGCGTAATAAGGGATCTGGGGACCCAAGTAGATAGTAACCTCTCCTTTGATAATCACATTGCCAAAGTGGTTAGAAAATCCTTCTCTGTGGCCCATCTAATTACAAAAGGGTTTGCATCCAGATCAAAAGAAGTCATTGGGCCCCTCTACACATCACTCGTCAGACCCATCATAGAGTACAATGCCTCATTTGGGATGTACCTTACAAGACACCTGCAACAACTGGAAAGACCACAGAAGTTCCTCACCAAGAAGATAACTGGCCTCAAGCAAATGCCCTATGCAGCTCGACTGAAGAAACTCCAGCTGTACTCAGTTGCATACCACCTACTCAGAGGTGATCTCTGCCTGACATGCAAGGCCATGTCCAACCCAGAATTGATGGACATGCTCCACCTAAAGAAAACCATATCCCCTCATGCCACAAGCTCCAGGGATCTAAACCACACCACAACAATAAATAGGACATGCTGGAGGGATAGATTCCTGTCCCAGAGACTTCCCATGCTCTGGAACAAGATTCCAATGTACATTAGGCAAAGCTCTTCACTGACAAGTGGATGGGAACCAGAAAGTTTACCCCAGGGATCACTTCAATGGCTGCTGGACAGAGGCACAGGGAACTAATCTAAGGGGTCGGCGAAAGCCAACACATTCCGGCTAGGCTTATAAATGCCTTTTGGCAGATAGACTAGTACCTACCTATGAACCTATGTAAGGGAACAATGCATGCTTAATAATGCTCAGGAGAAGGAGTTTAGGAGATGGTAAGAATTTATGTAATGTGGGAGTGAATGAAAATTGTTAAAAGAAAAACGTATGTATACTGCATGAGAATGCCAGTGGAAACTTGTTGCAATTTTTTTGTTTGTGCATGTAAGTTACTATTATTTTAAAATGTGATGATTTAATAAAGCTGTTTAAAAATTATCAGGGGAGAGCTGAGCACTGTGTGATAGTAAACAAGCTTAATAAAACACTAAGTGCGTTCACCCGAAGGCTTCATCGGAATAATCACAAACTGTCAGCATTCAGTTAAATGACATCACCAAGTCATTAATAGATCATCAATCAATTCAGTAATAAAACAAATTAAGTAATTAAACAGTTAATTGTAAGTTAAAAAGTTAGTACAATTAAAAATATTAAAACCAACATTAACAATAAGATTAAAAATGTTAAAAAATATTACAAATATTGCAGCCCACGTTACATTGAAAACAGTGTGCTTAGCAATTACATCAAATAAAAAAATAAGTCAGTGTTTTGTATGGTATATTAATTGGCAAAAATATTTTATTAAAACTTTACTATCAAGCAGTCTGTTCTGTTTTTTTGTTTTAGTTTATTTGGTGTACACTGCAAGGAGTCCATAATGCTAGTGCTCAGCTCTCCCCCTGCTGCTATTAGGGTTGCCAACTGTCCAGAATGAAGGGACACTGTCACTGACATTGAAGAACACAAAAATATGATGTTATATAGTCCAATCTCACCTTCATTCTTACCCGTGGGTTAGGAGCCGAACCTCGGCTCTGACTCTGCCATACTCTAGCTCGAAGTCTTCAATTGGCTCATGAATAAGAGGTATCCCATCATGCAACAGGTCTATTCCCCAGATGTCGTTTGCCGCTAGTTACGCTCAGACATGGTCTCGCATTTGGCCATGGCTAAGTATACTGTTTATAACATTTTTATAAACTGTTGATTTGTTGTTGTTCAAAAAAAACTATTGTCATAGCTCTGTGTGTGTGGTAGTGGTGATTTACTGCCTTTGTTTGTTTCTCTTGCTGTTTTTTGTGGCCTTGTCTTGGCCGTTTTGGTATCCCGTTCGTTTCTTTCCCCACTGGGTTAGGCCTGTTTAAATTAGTGGACCTGGTCCTCCCCATTGTTTCTGTGTGATCTTTGGTTTGGCGCTCCATTCTGTTAGCATTAGTGTTGTTGTGTCTGGCTAGTGGTGCTATCCTGCCTTTGTTTCCCTGGGCTAGGCCTGTTTAAATTAGAGGACCTAGTCCTCCCTGATGTTCTTTGTGTTTCACTGTTGCAGTCATTACATTTGGGTAATCTGCTGGCAAGTTACCCTCAGTCGGACTGATTAACAAAGTCTTGGGTCCTGCGTCGGTTACGGTCTCTTCTTCCATGACGTCAGGGGTATAAAACATGCAGCCCTAGCCATTACATCAGTCTTTCTTGCCGTGAGGTGCTTGAAGCAGAAGCAGTTCACAAGTGGCAGTTGGCCGACTCCTGAAATTGTCGTTTCGAGTTTCAGAACCGAAGTCTTCAACTTAAAGCTAAGTACCCTGTTGGGGAAAATTTTTCTTGCTCCTTACCAATGTCAGTAAAAGTTAATAATTGCATTATTTGTTAGAAACAAATACCTCATGAAGATTTTCATTTGTACTGTATTCCTTGCCTAGGCCCTGACCACGATGTACCTTGTTGTCGGTTTTGTGCTTAATCATCCATCGTCGATACATTTTTGCTGCTAAATATTTCGGATCTCTGTTTAATTATCCAGAAATGACATCTGTTAGCCATCCGACTACCAGAATACTGAAAGAACGCAAAGAAAAAGTCAGAGACAGGCTGTTGAGGCCCAAAACTGCCGACGCTTCTCCTAAGCCAGTCGCCAGTTCACCGGTACTCATTGAGGCACTTTTGCACCCCCTGATACCCGCTACTTCTGATTCGCAGGCCTCTACTGAGACCCATTCGGAGTCCAGTATGCTGCGAGATGCTTCACCTATGGAACCCGCGGATGTCTCTACCTTGGATGGTTCCAGAGCCGCTGTGCAGGCACCGGCTTCTGAGGGTGTATTCAGGCCTACAGACATTCATATAAAACCGTCTCCACTTTCAATACTAAGGCCGAAAACTCGATCTGCGTCTAAAAAAATGACGCCCAGGCCACATGTTCAGGCCCCTGTACCTAAAAAGCAAATTATCAAAATAGCTGAAGATTTAATTACTCTAATCAGGGGTAGTCAAACCCCCCCCCCCCCTTCTAAGAGGCCTAGGGCTGAGCTTGACTATTAATCTTCTGAATAGGGCTCTGTTTCTTCTGACTCTTCTAATGACCTGGATTTGTCCATACCTACTTATGAGGATTGTGATGCAGAGGATTCCATTCCCTCTGCCCCCCCTCCCCCCCGAGGACTTTTCTTTTGGGAAAACTTTACATACCTCAAGGGAGCATTTCCACTGGGAAAGTCAGGAATTTTCTGAATCCAAAAAGAGGCTTAGGGTTTTCCTTCTTCCTCAGCATAGGCCTTTGGCTATACCTCCTGTACTAGACATTGTTGATGTGTTTTCGGAATCCAGTATGACCCCTGATTCCTTGCCTCCAGCTCCTAGTAAACCAGACAGATACTACAGGGTTCCTGAGTCCCACAAATTCCTTTTCAAAAATCCTGTTGCGGACCCAGAAACCATTTCTCAGGGGCCCAAGGGCATTAAGGCTTCTACTTCTAAAAATCCTACCCCTTCTGATAGAGACTCCAGGTCAATGGATAGATGGGGTAAAAAGGTTTATACTTCTGCAACCTTGGCAATCAGGACTTTAAACTGTCAATTTCATATGCTAAAATATCAACAGCATATCATGGGACTGCTTAAAAAGAAATTGATGTTGATTTCTGACTGTGTGGAAAATAAAGATTTACAGGATTTATTGCATTCAGCTGAACAAGTCGGAAAACATACTTTGCAATGTGGTTTTGATTCTTTAGAGGCCTCCTGCAGGGCTGCTGTTACTGGATCTGTGCTTAGAAGGCATGCTTGGCTTAAGTAGCAATCTCTGCCTGATCATGTTAAAGCAAAATTGTTGGATGCTTCTTTGCATCAGGACCGTCTGTTTGGCAATAAGGCTAAAGAAGTTCTAAAAAAGATGGAAGATAAAGCTAAATCTATGCAAACTGTGAAAGATTTCTTACAAGTGCAACCTCCAAGATTTAGTAGGCACTGACTTACTAAGAACTGGTCCTTTCCAGCTCCTTCCAGATCCACTCAAGCCAAACCCAGACACTCCAAAAGCACCAGGTTTCAGTCCCAAGAGAATCTCAGAACTAAGCAATGGGGTGCTTCCACTTCCAAATCTGGAAATAACAAGACACCACCCTGTGGTAAACAGTCTTAATGACTTTCCTTTAAAATTACCAAGCACTTAACTCTCAGCCGCCCCTTTGGGGGGAAAACTTGCTCTTCATGCAAAAAACTGGCAGCTTATAACCCAGGACAAATAGATTTTAAATATAGTGTCCCAGGGATACAGATTTCATTTCCACACGTTGCCAACTCCAAACGGGTGGCCAGACCTGCTCCCAGATCACTGGGCAGAGGCTCAGAAACAAGTACTTTCCCTCCTAAACATGGGGGCTATTCAACCAGTACCAGAAGAGGAAAAGGGACAAGGTTTCTATTCCAGACTTTTCCTGGTATCCAGAAAAGACAAATCTTGGCGTCCAATTCTGGACCTGTCTTCTCTAAACACCTTTCTGGACATTCCAAAATTCAAGATGTTGACTCTTCACCAGTTAATTCCTATGCTAGGC
Source organism: Protopterus annectens (assembly GCF_019279795.1). NCBI lineage: Eukaryota > Metazoa > Chordata > Ceratodontiformes > Protopteridae > Protopterus > Protopterus annectens. Next base: position 629,236,722 of record NC_056733.1, read on the forward strand.
AAGGATACCTGGTTGGCAACTCTAGATTTAAGAGGCTTACCTGCACATCCCAATCAGGGAATCTTGCAGAAGATACTTGCACTTCAAAGCAGGCTTACTTGCATTATCAGTTCTCTGCACTGCCCTTTGGCTTGTCTACCGCGCCCAGGGTATTCACAAAGTGCCTGGCTCCGGTAATTGCATTTTGCAGGCAAAGAAATATTCAAATATATCCATACCTGGATGATTGTCTAATTCAGGCAGAAAACTGGGTCATACTTTTAAAACATCTGGCGTTTGTAAAAAGGGTTCTAACTTGTCTAGGGTACACCATAAACTAAAATAAATCACAACTGCTACCCTCTCAAAAAATTACATTCCTGGGTGCAAGCTTGAATACAACTGTCATATGGCTTTCCTCACGCCAGAAAAGCAAATTCATTTGGTGACTTACTTCAAACAGGTGGCCACAAAAACCCTGCTATCTGCAAGACAAATGCTGCAATCCTTGGGGTTCATGGCCTCCTGCATTCTTCTAATTCCATATGCAAGACTGCATATTAGGAAACGTCAGTAGTACTTAAAAAGTTTATGGAGCCAGCATTGTCGCAGCCTGGAAATAATGATTCCTATCATACCTTGCCTGCTTCTGGAGTTCCTTTGGCGGGCAGAGGCCTGCCACCAAAACAAGGGACTACTATTCACACCACCCCCTACCACCCAAACCCTAACTACAGACTCATCAGACTATGCATGGGGGGCTCATCTAGCAGGGAAGTGAATTCAGGGCAAATGGTGCCCAAATCAAATGCACCTACATATCAATCAAAAAGAAATGCTAGCTGTACAGAAAGCTCTGACACCCGTCAAGGACTACCTTCATCCAGGACAACTAATGGTCAAGACAGACAACACCACGGTTATGTGGTACATAAACAAGTAGGGGGGGGTACACATTCCTACCTCCTCTGCAGACTAGCCATGGCATTGTGGAACATGGCCTTGAGCTACCAAGTACAACTACAAGCTCAATTCCTGCTAGGAAAGCGGAATATTCTGGCAGACGAACTAAGCAGAAATCTCATGGACCCACACGAATGGAAACTGGAACCACGGATTTTTTCAATGTGTTGACAAGCAAATGGGGGAGCCCAGACATAGATCTTTTTGCCTCACCCCAGAACTACCAGTTGGACAAATTTTGCAGAAGAACTCCTCACAAAAAACCTGGAAAGTGGATGCTCTGTTCTTCAGCTGGAAAAACGTATCAGGCTATGCCTTTCCCCCTCTGCTCTCCAACGTTCTGCTAAAAGTCAAATAGGACAAACCAAAAATTATTTTGATTGCTCCAGACTGGCCACGCCAGCACTGGTACCCACTCCTGCGCAGTGTGTCACAAATTTCTCCATGGCACCTGCCTCAGACACCTACCTTACCGTCTCAGCAGGAGAACCAAATCCTGCACCCTCAGCTCCCAACATTGAATCTTGCAGCTTGGCTAATCACTTAAATTCCCCCTTAGCATCCCTCAGCAAACCTGTGATGGATGTCATTTTTGAGGCAAGAAGACCTAGTACTAGAAAATCTTATGCTGACAAATGGAAAAGATTCTGTGCCTGGAATCGGTCTCAAGGGATGAGCACAGCAGCGCCCAATTTACCTCAGATTTTGCAATACTTAACTGAGATGCTTCACAAGGGCATGTCTTTTTCCTCCATTAAAATCCATGCCTCAGCCATTTCAGCTCATTACAACACCGAACCTCCCCTCTTCTTTCATCCTCTGCTCAAGCAGTACCTCAGAGGGGCCAAAAACTTGAGACCACCCAGGAGAGCTCCAACCCCTGCCTGGGACCTTACAGCCTAGTGACGTCTCCAGACGTTTCTGCAGTTACACCCTACTGCTCCTCTAGGCGTCAAATATTGCCTGTTCATATTTGCATTAATAATTCCAAAACCATGTTACATACAAGGTATCGGAAAATTTTATCTTGAAGCATACATGATAGCAAACACAATTGTATTTATATATTACCTCTGTCAATGGGTATTTGTTAAAAATGTAAGGTGATAACTTCAATTTTTAAATGCTGAAGCCACGCCCGCTAGGAGTTAAAGGAACACACTCAAAAGAGCTCTACTGGAGGGAATGAGTTAACTTTGTATTGGAGAAACTCACTCTACCTCCTTTTGAGCCAGCTGCTACTGCAGACTTAAAATGTCTTTCTTGGAAAATGGCCTTCCTTTTAGCAATCACTTAAGCTAGAAGGATATCTGAATTACAGGCCCTTATGGCAGTGGAGCCTTTTCATTGTCTTTCATGCGGACAGGGTGTCACTCAGGACCAATCCATCCTTTATGCCCAAGGTGGTATCCAGTGCGGCTCTTAATCAGTCCATTCATTTGCCAACTTTCTTTCCCACATTCATTGGATGTACACAGACAACTTAGATTCTACTTGAACAGGACTAAATCTCGAAGAAAATCTGAACAACTGCTGGTAGCATTTGCTGTAGAGGCAGAGGGGAAAGCTATTTCAAAACAAACCATTTCTAAGTGGATCAACCATTGCATTCATTTTTGCTATAAGCACCATGAAAAAACTTATCCCCCAGGGGATCAGATCTCATTCCACCAGAGCTGCATCTACTTCTGCAGCCTTTCTCAGAGGTGTTCCTACTAGGGATATTCTAGAAGCTGCTACTTGGAGTTCAGTTCATACTTTCACCAAGCATCATCACTTACCAATTTTTTCTAAATCCAGAGCTGGCTTTGCCACTGCTGTTTTGCACGGCCTTATAGCTGGCCCTAATGCTGTATAAATCCATCCTCCCAACCACAGCTTTGGGAATCTACCCAAATGTAATGACTGCAACAGTGAAACACGAAGAACATAGTACATTTGTGTACACTTACCATAAATGTAGATGTTCGCGTGTATTCACTGTTGCAGTCCTGGTCACCCTCCCTCCAGCCCCCTGTTTTTCTCTTACCATATCTCTACTTTCTTTTACTATGCTCAAAAGCCTTTTTTGTGTATTTGCTCTTGGTTGGAGGTATATTTTTGTGGTTTTAATTATATATATATATATATATATATATATATATATATATATATATATATATATATATATATATATATATATATATATATATATATATATCTATATTGCTCCCCATTTGGGGGGCACCTGACATCTGGGGCAAGAAAAACTGATGTAATGGCGTTGGCTGCATGTTTTATACCCCTGACAACCTGACGTCATGGAAGAAGGGACAGCAACCGACGCAGGACCCAAGACTTTGTTAATCAGGCCGACTGAGGACAACCTGCCAGCAGATTACCCAAATGTAATGACTGCAACAGTGAATACACTCAAACATTTACATTTATTGTAAGTGTACACAACTGTACTTTGTCTTTCCCACCGGTTTCTAGGCCATTTTAGTTACAGGCTCTGTTTCTCATGCGGGGTTTGTTGGGTCTAGTGTGTTGTACGTATTACTTTGTTCCTTTCAGCATGTCCAATGATTCTAAGGAACACAGGCCGTCGGGCTTTAAAAAGTGTATTGAATGAAACAATAAAATGTCTTTAACTGATGGGCACTCTGTGTGCATGTACTGCTTGGGGGCTATTCACCTCCGAGTCCTGCTTGTTTGGTCATTCCCTCAGTCCACATGTGCTACAGGAGAGGAAGAACAAGCTCATTTTGAAAGGACTGCTTAAACACACCGAGGAAGACTTGGCTAAGTCTTCCAGTGCATTATCCTCTCCAGCTAAAAAGGACAAAAGGACTTCTAAGAAGCACTCTCCGGCTCCTTCTGTTTCTTCAGAGCCACCAGAGAAAGTTGCTAGAAGAGCTTCTTCTTCGGTTCTATTGCCCTTGGTGCCAACAGAAGGTAGTCTCTTTACTAAGTCCGTATCGGCTCCCAGCCTTTCAGAGCTGGTCTCCAATTATTCGACTGGTTTCTCCTTCACGCAAGTCCCCTTCTGTAGGGAGATCCAGATCTCCTACATTATCCTCCAGGTCTTCCAAGGACTCTTTCCAATGAGGAAGTTGAAAGGGTGGTGAAGAAACTGCGTCGGTCATAGGTGTTGGCCAAATTGATTTCGGCTCTGACCCAGTCGGCTCCAGAGCCTATGGCCTCTTCATCCTTTGTTGTTCCTCCTCCGTGCCTTTCTTGGCCTTCGGAGGCAGAGTTGTCAGTTCTGTCAGGTGCTGCAAGTCTATTCCAGTAGTCTCGCCTGGCCTCTTGGTTCCGATTTCCACTCTGACCCCGTCAGCTCCATCCACAGGGTCAAGGGTCCACAGTTCTCTGGTCGGAGCCGAGGGGGAGGGATCGGAACTATCTTCATCGGTTCTGAGCCTTCCTCTCGGTGCTTCGGCTCAAGTGAGCTTGGACCTGACATCTGCTTCAGACCTCATCTCCTCTGCACCGAGGGCTACTACTGTTTTCTCTACAGATAGTCGGCCTTCGGAGCCAGGGGGCTCAGCCTTTGAGGTTATGAGGAGCGTGCTGGCCAGGTCATCAGCTGCATCCTACAGCACCGATACTCTGCCCTCTCCAGCACCGGTGTCAGTTTCGGATCACGCTGTCTCCATGGACAGCGGAGACCCTAATCCTCAGGATACCTCCATGAGTGGTCCCCAACTTTCTGACATTTCCCCAGAGTTTTTTGTCTGAGGAGTCCGCCAGAAAGAGATTGTGTAAGGGGAAGCACCTTGACTCTTCGTATGAGTCTCACGTCGGACACTGACCTCGAGGCATCAGAGGGATCCCCCAAGTTGTCTTCTGAAGATATCTCTTTTTCAGATATCCTGGAGATCTTGAAGCAGAGAGGGGCTGGCCCTCCAAATCCCCTTCTGATGAGGTGTCTGTGTTCCTGAAGGCGGCTATTGGGTCTCAACCCTCCGCCTCTTGGGTTTATCTCCTTTTGATGAGCTACTTGATCTTGTCTGTCGAAAGGTGTGGGAAACTCCTGACACTGTGGAATCGGTCCCTAGGAGACCCAGTAAGTTTTTGTCTGCCCACCTCTGACAAGGAATATCTATCTAAAGGGGTTCCAGTAGATGCCATGGTGGTGGCGGTGGCCACCAAGAAGGAACTTGCTGAAACTTCGTTTACCGTCCATCTGCCTAAGAGTCCTGGGCTACGGACAGGTATGGGAAGCGTGTGTTTACCTCAGTGGCCTTTACACTGCAGTCACTGAACTACTTAACGCATTTTACATGGCTCCAGAGAGCTCTCCTAAAAGAGCTAGGAGATTCTCTACAGTGTAACATTTCTGATGCAGTGTGCACAGAAGGTCAGTGCAAAGATGTCTACCCTAAATTCCCTTACCAACTCCTCCATGAGGCTGATCTCATATGCAGCCGAGTCTCTCTTAGGAGACGCTCCTGGATGCACCTGTGCAATTTCACGGAGGCCTTCAAGTCTACGTTCACCAACGCCCCCTTTGATGGTTCATCATTGTTCTGAACCAAATTGAAGGACACTCACTAGGTGCGAACAAGAAGGAAAAATCCTGTCTGCCGTCGGAGTCTGTTTTTCCATGCCTTCTAGACCTTACCCCAAGGGCCAGAGGGGTGGGAAAATGTGGTTCAGAAAGTCGCAGAGGTGTTTTTCAGGGTGTGCAAAGTGATTTCCCCCTCCAGAGGCAGGGGAGGAGATGGAAATTCAGGTAGATGCCGCCCTAGGGGCAGAGGAGGCCCGCGTAACCAGGGGGAGCGTGATTCCGTTCGTGGTTCTCCCTACCAGTGCTCCTGAAGGGAGGTCTGACTGTGCGTCTCTGGAGCCTGTTGTGGGTCGCATTTCTTTATTCCCAGAAGCCTAGCAAGAAGTCACCCAAGACGAGTGGGTGTTAAAGATAATTTCCAGAGGTTATCATATTTCCTTCTCTTCTCCTCCCCCGCCAACCAAGAGAATCCCAGATGTTCCACTCGGTCACAGGGATTCCACAACTTTAGAAATAAAAAAAGTTGCTTTCGAAGGGAGCCATCCAGCCTGTCCCCACAGACCAAGTAGGATTAAGGACTTACTCCAGATTCTTTTTAGTGCCGAAAAGAATAGGGGACCCAAGACCTATCTTGGATCTCAGCCACTTGAACCTTCATGTACAAAAGTCCAAGTTCCGCATGGTCACCTTACAGTCAATACTCCCTCTGTTAGGGAAAGATGTGTGGATGTGCTCCATCGACCTCAAAGATGCTTACTACCATATCAAGATGGACAGGGCATCGAGAAGTCATTTACGCTTCTGGCTGGGAGCCAGTCATTTTCAGTTTCGCGCTATGCCCTTTGGTCTCGCCACAGCCCCCAGGGTGCTCACCAAATGCATGGCAGTGATAATGGCTCACTTGAGATGTCAGGGATTCCAAGTGTTTCCATACCTGGAAGACTGTCTCCTTTCTGCCACCACCAGGCATCTACTGTTACAAACCAGGAACGCCACCGTTACACTGTGCCAAAGGTTCGGAATTACTCTAAATTGGAAAAAATCTTCCCTGTTGCCCTTGCAACATGTCATTTTTATCGGCGCTGAGCTAGATATGGTGCTCATGAGGGCTTTCTTACCAGAAAACAGAATTCAGGCTTTACAACAGCAGGTCTACGCCTTACTACCATTGAGGAAGGTCAAAGCAAAAGTGGTCCTCAAGTTATTAGTGACCATGGCTGCCACGATCATGCTAGTTCCCCTTGCCAGACTACACATGAGGGTTCTTCAGTGGCTGCTTTTCGCCCAATGGTCACTACAGCATCTTCCACTCTCCCATTCTATTCTGATTACAGACACGTGCAAGTGGGATCTACGCTGGTGGCTTCAGGCCAGCAATCTCAAAATGGGCAAGCCTTTTGCCCCATCTTCTCCAGTTGCCACAGTGAGCACAGATGCCTCCCAGGTTGGGTGGGGAGTCATTATCTTGGCAGGACTGTCCAAGGCACGTGGCAGGATCACGAGACCCATTTGCATATCAATATCCTGGAGATGAGAGCAGTGCTATTAGCGTTGCAAGCACTTCAGAGCTTTCTCCCTCTAGGGACAATTGCAATCCACTCAGACAACATGTCAGTGGTGTGTTACCTGAACAAACAGGGAGGAACCAAATCATACCCCCTTTGCAGAGAGGCACTTAGAGTTTGGCAGTGGGCGGTGTCTTCCCAACGCTTTCAAGTTGCAACGCGCATACTGGGGAAGTCCAATGTGATTGCTGAAAGGCTGAGCAGAGCTATCCTAATGCCTCATGTGTGGTCCCGGAACAATTATTCCACAGATGGGGTCAGCTTTGCTGCAATCTATTTGCCATCCCCCTCAATGCCAAATGCAGCAGCTGCTTCACCCTTATCCCCTCAGAGGGGGAGACACCCAGGGATGCTCTGGCTCATGATTGGCCCTCTGGTCTTCTATACGCCTTTCCACCGTTACCGCTCATATCAAAGGTCATTCAGAAAGCACAGTCTTTGGGAAGCAAAATGATCTTTATTGCCCCACACTGGCCTCGTCAGATTTGGTTTTCCTTCCTTCAACCCTATCAAATGGACAAGCCCTGGATTCTGGACCCAGCTCCAGATCTGCTGACTCGTATGTCAGGACAGTTCCATCCCTCCATCCAGACCCTCAGGTTGACAGCTTGGCTGCTCCAGTTCCGTCCTTAGTCAGGCTTCATGATTTTTCCCCAGAAGTGGTCCTTATTCTATCATCTTCCCACAAGCCTTTTACCAGGAAGATTTATTCCAGTAAGTGGAGGAGATTTTCTATTTGGGCCTGTGAGAGACATATTGATCTTATACGGCGCTTATTTTGGCAATATTGGAATTTCTTTCTCAACTATTCAGTCAGGGTTCAGCTGCAGCAACCATTAAAGTACAATTGGCAGCGATTTCTACCTTTCACGTTGCTAATGAGCCCAACATTATGGCTCTTAGGCTTTGTAGGGCTTTTCTGAGAGGGACATTGTTACTCTGACCTCCAGTCTTTGATCCGGTGATGCCATGGAACCTCAGTTTTGTACTGCAGAAGCTCACTTAAACTCCCTTTGAACCCGCAGCTATGTGTAACATTAAATTTTTGTCATGGTAGACAGTATTCTTCATAGCCATAACTTCAGCTAGTCGGGTCTCTGAACTCCAAGCATTATCGATTAGGCCACCTTATTTGGTGTTTCACAAAGATAGGGTTTCCTTAAGAACCAACCCTTCTTTTGTTCCAAAGGTTGCCTCTGTTGTCAATATCAACCAATTCATTGAGTTGCCTGTGTTTTTTCCTGAATTCTCCAACAAGGCAGAATTTGTTTCATCAGCTAGATGTTCATAGACAATTGCATTTCTATTTACATAGGACAAAAGATTTCAGAAAATCAGATCAAATGTATGTCTCGTTTTCAGGCACTAGACTTTGGGTTCCTGTTTCTAAGGTAACCTTGTCTCGCTGGATCTCCGATTGCATCTCATGTATTTATGCTTCCAATGGCAAAGAATTACCCTTTAAAGTGAAGGCTCATTCTACACGATCTGTGGATACCTCAACTGCGTTTCAGGCTAGAATCTCTATGGATGATATTTGTGCTGCAGCAACATGGGCTTCGCCTCATACCTTTGTTAGTCACTACAAATTAGATCTGATCTCTAGAGGAAGATCTTCCTTTGGTTCCACGGTGCTCGAGTGTTTTTCACTGAACCACCCAAGATCAAGGTGCTAGGGACACTGTCCCACGAGTAAGAATGAAGGCGAGATTGGACTACATAACATCAAGAAGTTATGTACTCACCATAATGTTCGATGTATGTAGTCCATCTCGCCTTACATTCTTACTAAGCCTCCCTTCTTCCCCCTCCTGGAGGACCTTGGGGTATTGTCTCTAGGTGTCAGTAGTCTTTTCTGTTGGGATGGTTCTTCTCAGTGTGTACGTGTGTGAGCTTGCAGCAAACAAGATCTGGGGAATAGACCTATTGCATGATGGGATACATCTTAGCCACGAGCCAGTTGAAGACTTTGAGCTAGAGTTTGGCCGAGTCGGAGCCGAGGTTCGGCTCCGAACCCACGGGTAAGAATGTAAGGCGAGATGGACTAGATCGAACGTTATGGCATTTAGCTTTCACATACATATCTAGAATTTTTTACATAAAAATTTGGCAACCCTAGCTGCCATGTCTCTCTTTCTTTGTCCTCTTCCTCTAATGCACCAATTACCCAGTAATGTTCAGCTGGCACTACATCAGAGTTGGTGCATGCCTGCTGTAGGTGTCTCTGTACCAGGCGATTTGTCAGGCAGTGTAGTAGACCATACTCTCCTCCTCCTGCCGAGAACAAACTAGTGGGTCATTTTGCTTGATTGAAAAAGGGACCTAGATCTAAAAGTGCTGTAACTACAACCATTTTGTCCAATGGGATATGTTTTCATGACGACTTAGCCTACATTTGTGGTTTTTTTTTTGCTGTGTGGGTAGTCATCGGTGAGAGTTTTGCATGCCTAAAATTTCCCTTACAAGTTCTTTTCAAAGTCCCTTTTAACACTGAGGTCCCGGTACCTGAATTGAGCTCCTCTGTCTCCACCCTGTAACATGAGTATACATTACTTTTTCATTACCCTTAAAAGGCGGTAAAACATTGCTACAAGTACAGGTAAAATAGGCAGATCAGTATTTGTTAGCCATCCCAGAAGCATTCTGGAAGGCTAAAAAGGATCTGTCAGTGCATCTGTCTATTATTACCCCACAAGGCAGTACTACATGTACTCACAGCAGCTTCATTAGGACAGTTAAGTACCACATGTGTTTGCTTGTAGTGTGTGGTTCTCTAGTTTGGTGTCCAGCTAATATAGCTGCCTTTGTGGGGTATGCATGGCCTCCCTGTGTCAGTGTGGATTCCCTCTTGGTATACTGGCAAGCTTTCCATATGCTAGATACAAGTTTCTGCTCTCAAAGTTACCTGCAGCTTTTCATGTAGAGTGTAAATGTGGGTATATTCTGTTGTTGACCACTTAAGTTCCATACAGGATTGTCTTAGTCCTACCAAATGCAGGTACAGATTTCAGCTCCCACATGGCATACAATTAGGATAAATAAGGTATCAGAGGGTGAATGAATGTCTTCATTAGTAGTACAGCTCGGTCCTGTTGCCCTTGACTTAAATCTACTACCCTCCACAGTTAGATTAACACCCTGCTGTTTTAACCTCCATTTGACTTCAAGGTAGTTGTCACAGATCTTGGCTTACAAACTGCTGGAAAACGTAAAGCAGCCACACTACCTGAAATCACTTTCTTCCTTCCCACCTTTCTTAGAAAGGCCAGGAAGTCAATGGTAGACTTACATCCATGAATTCAACCTGTCAGTTACTTCTGGCTGCTTGCCCTTCGCCATAGACTACCATTCTTCACCTCCCAAGCATCTCTCTTCATCTTAAACAGCCTAAGGTTATTGTTCCATAACTGACCTCTGTCATGCAGACACATTCTTTGAGAAAATGTCTGCAAGCAAGTGCTAGGATATATGGGAAAAGTATATCCCATGGCCAGTGTGGCTTTAGATGAAGCTGTATTCCTCAATAGCTGTATACTAGTTCACAGTCTTTTCAATATAGGATAAAGTTTACTGATGGGCTCATTTTTCATCACTATGAAAGAAGCTTTCAACTGAAGGTACTCTATTTAAATTCAAGCACACTAGTTTCGGCGATGGTACAACAAAGTGATCGAACAACTGTTTTATTAAAATTTGAATCTGTCCATTGCAGAGTCAATAACTTTCGTTAAGCATTAACAACTCTTACACCATTCTTGCAGGAGATTTTGATGCACTGCTTGTAAGATGGGGCACCTTTGCATTTCTGACGTTCTGTGATGGGAACCTACCAGACTGGTGCATGATGGGTACACAAAAAGGGCTCACTTTGCTAGTAGAACATCCAGCATTTTGAATGTTGTTTTACCTTGACAAGAGTAAATCTCTACACAAAACTCAGCAATTGCCTCCCTGTTACACTCAGGGTTCCCCAAAGCTCCATCCTTGGCCACCTGCTTTAATCCCTTTTCACCAGTAACTTGCACACTGCCACCTAACATGCCTCCCTCATACAGTATGCAGATGATTCCACCCTCATCTGCTCAGCCCCAACTCTAACAGAACTTCAACAGATCACACAAGAATCTTTCTCGAGTTGAAAGCAGGCTATCTAATGCTCAGCTTCTCCTCAATCCAAATAAAACCAAACTCCTCATCTTCCACTCCTCCAAATCTACCTTAATAACCCCACATTTCCCTTTTCAAGCCAAGGATAATACCTCAATTTCACCAACTGCCCACACAACTACTTGGCGTACAGATATACAGTAATCTCAAATTTGACACACATATCACTAACAATAAAACAGTTCACAAAAAAATGGGTGCCTTATATAGAAGCCACCAATACCTCACCAAACCAGTAATAATCACTATTGCCAATTCCCACCTAATCTCCACCATACTTTATGCATCACCCATACTTATTAATCTAAGACAGTCAGACCTACACAAACTCGAAGCCTGCTACAATAAAATCGCAAAATTTGCTACTGGTGCCTCCTACCGCAGTCATCACTGTCTCTCCCTTAGAAACCTTGACAGGCTTGAACTCACACAACTCCTACACCAAACTCGACTCACCTTTGCTCATAAACTAGTAAACCATCCTCTCCGAATCCCATCGCTCCATACAATTCTCAAACCCTATCCCTCTTCTAGATCACTACGCTCCTGCAGTAAATATCTACTCCAGGTCAACAAAGCCAAAAACTCAGCAGGTGAAACACTTTTTTTTCCTGCGCTATATCCAAGCTCTGGAACAACCTTCCCATTGCAATAACTACCCTTCGTTCCTGCAGTCTTTTCAAGACTGCACTTAAATCTCACCTAATTTGTCACTGGCTTTGTCCTTGTCCAAACCCCGACTAATAACCCCCTTCAACCCTTCTCTCCTTTCCCAGTTTTAGATAGTTTCCTCTCTCTCACTATAAAACTGAACTGAAGATTACTCGCTGCTTGTTAATCCTTCTAGGATTTAGTTATCATTTAGTCTATTATTATTGTTATCTAGTCACTGTCTAGAAAATTTGTAGCACTGTGTTTTACTTCTTATTTCTCAATGTTTGTAATTAGAGGTTACTACTTAATTGTACCTATTTTGCTTCTGTATTATTCCATATCATGATCACTTCTACTGTATACATACATTTATTGTTATTGTTTTCCCATCTACCATGTCTTTCTGTGGAGCTTTTCTCCCCGGTCCTCCGCTGAAAAAGGACCTGTGTCCAGTTGAAATTTCCCGGTAAACAAATGTAAATAAATAATACCATCTGATATAATGTCATAAAGTTCAATGCCAAGAGAATTTCATTTTCATCTCGAAGCACATTTTGAAAGGCTAATTATGATCTGATCACATGTGAGCTCAGGGAGTGGGATTGATGCTCAAGAGGTAGAAAGCCATTTCATGAAAGCCATCAAGTAGTAGAGGGACTTTTTGTCAGAAAGTGGACTCTGTGATTAACAGGTGTGCTCCCATTGGTAAGCCATTATCTAAGAATAGTACAACTTCTCCAGTAGGGCAAGTTCCTAATTATAGAGCTCTGTGCAGGGAAAGACTTAAAATTAAGGAAAAACTGGGAAATATGGTAATTAACTTCTGGAAAGGCTATAAAGTTCAAAAGAAAAAATTTGGAGCATAAGAGAACGGAGGGATAACAAAGTCCTTAAAAAGAGACTGAGCATAATAATGCTGCCTTCTTTAACTGAACTTCCCATCTATCAGCCAAAAAGGAACTCTACATCAATTTCAGTAAAAAAAAAAAAAAAAAAGCTGCATGTTGAAGTATTTAAAATCAGCTGATTATATTGCAGCCAAAAAAACTGCAAGAGGTTAAACGAACCTTATCTAGACATTAAGAGAAGATTACAGAAGTTATGTGCTGTGGAGAAAGAAATTTAGGCGAAAATGGCAGAATAAAAAACAAGACCGGAAGAAATAGCCAGAATGTTACAGAACTGGAACACTGACACAGAAAAGAGAACTTGCACTGAATGGCATCAATTAGAAGGAGAGCACTGTATTGACTTGGAGGAAAAGTGGATTAAAATCCTGGAAGACATCAAAATAGAAAGGGCACAACTGTAACAACTTTTCTCTTTTTGTTACCCTTTCTTCCCCTTAGTCTAAAACAACCCAACATATATTCTAAAACTCTAGTCATCCCACTGTAGAACTCATGGCAAATGTGGCTGCATAGCCCTCTTCCCGTTACCCGATAAGTCTTCCCTACATACCTATTTCTACACTGTTCTCCTACCTGCACCCCTTTTACATAAAATACTACTCATAAAAATGTTTATATAAAAGTAGATATTTAGCAGTGAACTAGCTAGAGTTGGTAATGGCTCAGGAAGCATTTCAGTCTAAATCTTACCTGCTACCTCCTGCCTTATTGATTGTTTTCTTGGGAGTGTTTCGTCCTTGCCAGTTCTACTTGCTCTGTTTGTCCTCGCTTCCCTGGGGCTCACTCCGCTCCCCTACCTTACACCTATTCCCACCCTACCCCCTCATATATTTCCTTTATATCCTCTAAGCCATACCTCCTCTAATCTCTGGCCAATACCCTTGATTTCTTCTCCACCTCACTTCCTGTCACTCAAGAACCTTCTTCCCACTCCTATTATATCCTCATAATGGCTCCTATGCACTATTCCATACCATTATGCTGTCTTGCTTTAACACTTTATCTCCTCCTCCTCATTACATCTGTTCACCTGCACTAACTACCTCAAATATATACACCATGAATCCAGTAACACCCCCCCCCATGTCTTCTACTCCAATATTACCCCAGCCTGTATCACACAAACTATTCCCTTCCTACAAACAAATTCATCCTCTCTACCAACTACTCCTTATACTGTTCTCCCAATAACTTTAATTGCATTCCCTACCCTCTCTCCGAGAAACTGTCTTACTTTACACACATTCTTTCTCACCTGTTCTCTGCCCTCATCTGTTCAGAGGACATCCACCCCAACCCTGGGCCCCTCTACACTCCCTACTCCTCTCAAGCTATCCCTGTTAAATTTCCCAAAACCCTTCACATTACTATCCTGAACTTCCAAAGTATATGCAATAAATCCTACAAGCGTGGCTCTCCCATAACAAGACTGATGTCCTAGCTGCTACAGAAGCCTGGCTAAAGCCTGCTATTCAGGTCTTTGGTTTCTCCCACCAAATTTCAATATAATTAGAGCAGACAGACCTAACAAAAAAAGGAGCAGGTGTTGCAATCATCTATCATAACACTCTTAATATAGCCCCATTCAAACATTCTATTCCCCAGTTCCAAAATGCTGAAATTCTGATTTCCTTTCTGGATATTAACCGCTCCAAAAATCTCTGTATTGTTGTCATCAATTTATCCCCTGGAAATAACATTACCACCCTAGAAAATATCCTTTATTGGATTTCCTCCACCATACAAAATGAAACAATTATACTCTGAGATATTAACATTGACTGGGCTTCCATTTCCTCTATACAGTCATCCCTTAGTATAAATTTATTTCATTCCACTCCACTCATTACCACCCCAACCAGGTATAATAACAAAACAAATGAAGGTAGAATCTTAGACTGGATTCTAGTCACCAACCCTTCCAAATATATCACTTCGGGCACCAAGCCCAACTCCATTAGCGATGATCTGCCAGCATATGCTGTCCTTGCCTACTCTTCCATTCATACAGTCCACAACATTAAAATCGTACAACATCTCTTAAAATTTAACCCTACAGCTTTTAACAGCATCCTAAAAAGTATTAACTGGAATGTCTCAAAACTATAACCATTTAGATGAGGCTCTTAGTCATTTTAATGACACCTTTCTAAATATCTTGCACAATCTTGCTCTCTCTAGAAGTAAAAGAATTAAAATAAACCATGCCCCTTGGTTAACAGAAACCACCAAATAACTAATGACCCTTAGAGATAAAGTCTGGAAAACATGGCTTAAATCTAAAAATCCTTCAGATCTCATGTACTGCAAACAGCTTCAAAGTCAAGCCAAGAAGCTCATTGCTAAAGACAAACAGCAGCATTTTTTTACCCAACAATCATATAGGACAAATAACCCCAGAATATTTTGGTCATCAATAATCTCCTGAACCCTGGCACCAAACATAACCCCTGTCCAAATCCTGACATGCCTCCGGAACAAATTGCCAGTATTTTCAACACCTAATTTATAGACACCATTGCCAACATTACTACTTCCTTCTTCACACCCCTTCCTAACATTGCTACTCCTACAACGGATTCATCCCATTCCCCACCACAACATTCCATTACTCTCAGTAATGCCTCTCGGACCTTAGATCACACATCTCCAAGCAAAAATATCCTAACTTCAACTTCCCTACAACAGTCTCCACACTCATTTTAACTCCTCTATTGTTTCCACCTCCTTCATTAGCAACCTTCTGTCAAAATTAAAAGCTGGTTCAAACTCTGGTAATATTCCTGCCAAGTTCCTAAAAAAATGCTGCAGATGTGGTGGCCTTCCCCATTAGTATTCTGATCAATATGTCAATTCTTGAGTCTTGTGTTCCTTATCTTCGGAAGAAAGCAATCATCATCCCTCTTCATAAAAGAAGACCCTCAACTGACCTCTCCAACTTTCATCCTATTGCTATACTCTCCCCTATTTCCAACTTCCTTGAAAAAATGTGTGTAAAAACAACTCCTAGACTATCTCCTTAAAACCAAGATCCTCTCTTCAACACAGCATGGCTTCCGTCCTGGTCACAGCACATCCACTGTACTGATTTCATTTCTAGATATAGTTAACAAAACTAGAGACTCTGGACGTATCGTATCTGCCCTTTTTTTAGATCTGTCAAAAGCATTTGACACCACCTCTTTCACTCCTCTAATCTCAGCTATCAAACAGGATTGTTTCCCCATGCCATCAACTGGTTCCACAGCTACCTGTCTAACAGAGAACAGGGAATTAAGTTGTAACCTGCAGAGTATGTAACCCTGTAAAATCCAGCAGCATTTTTTGTCATTTTCATTGATTTAATTTTTAAATGGTATGCACACAGCTAGGGTTTCCCCTTAGAAGTCTCAGTCCCTTTAACAATCCCAACCAGTCCATTCTCCCTGAACTATTCAATGCTACGTCCTTTTAGCAAAAAAGAATACACTCAGAAATTATTTGTGTAGCCTAAAGCCATTTTTGTCAGTAACCCCCCCCCCCCCCGCAATAACAAACAACTGGTGCTGATACTCTTACCTTAGTTATAGATAGAAACTGGCTCACTAGATTGTTTTTCTTGGAGTGTGTGTGAGTTTCTGCCTTGTGGTTCTACCCACTTCGTTCAAGTGTGTGTGAGTTTCTGCCTCGTGGTTCTACTTGCTCTGTTCAGGCTCACTCCGTTCCCCTACCCCCTTTCTTATCCACCCCTGACATCAGATTATGTACTCTACACTAATTAACTACACCCCACCCCTCCACTTCTAAAACTCCCCACCCCCTCCCCAGTTAGCATTCTCATATTTCTAATTGACCTAACTTCCACCTTCCTTATATCTCATTCCATCATAAACCACTTTTCCTTAAACATCCCACTGGTCTTTTTTTTCTTGCTCACCTCTCCTCCTATCACACCATTCTTATTGACTGTCATGCTTCCCCCACTCTTTCCTGTTCTTGTCATAGCCTTACTACTCCCCCTTCTTTTTACATTTCACCACCACTGTTTACTACCTCCATTTTTACTTTATAAAGTAAAATGTCTCTCTCCTATACACTCCAAGCACATACTCAAAGTTCTCCACCTTAGTCCATACCCATTTTAATCACAACATCCCTCACACTTTACAAGCATACCTCACCCCCCTCAACCAACCCTAGTTTCCTACCCTGCTCTCCACTCTCTCCTCCAAACACACCCCTCTGCACTAAATACCACTCCACTCATAAAACCCTTGACATTTTCTCTATTAATATACAGAGCCTTCTCAGTAAAACTTATTGATACTCCTGGATAGTCCAACCCTCACCCCATATTCTAACATTAACAGAAACCTGGTTAAAACCTCACATAGCCAGTAATGAGATGCTTCTCCCAGGTTACAACATCTTTCGATTAGATAGGCAAACTAAAACATGTGGTGGTGTTGCTATTCTCTATTCAGACTTTCTTAATATCTCCCCCTTACAAACACCACTACCAAGCTTTCACCCCGCAGAACTGATCATATTAAACTGTCACCTAAACCCACACAAAAGGTTCACCATTGCCTAAATTTACATCACACCAGGCAATAATATCCCTGTCCTGGAAAACATACTTTTGTGGCTGACTGAAAACATCTATGAAACTATCCTTCTGGGTGATGTCAACATAGACTGGTCAAAGCTTATGTCTGACACCCCTAACATAGCTACAAATCTCCATGGGTTCAGACAACTTATCACATCCCCTACTCGTATTAACAAAGCTACTGGTACCACTACCATCCTTGACTGGATCCTCACTAACAACTCTTATCTCTACCATAACTCCCACACCCTTCCAGACTCCCTTAGTGACCACCTTCCCATTCACATCCAAAGATGCTCTATCCCAATACCCAACTCCCATTTTTACAGAGACTGTTGTAAACTATCTTCTTTCAATGCCGACTCATTTAACTCTACTCTTGCATCCATTAATTGCTCCTTCCTTCACCACCTTCCCCTCAGCAAAGCCATGGATGCATTTAACCAAACCTTTCTCAATATCTTAAACTCAGTTGCCCTCCAAAGAAAAAATTAGGATTAAAGTCAACCATGCACCTTGGTTATCCAGAGAGACATGCACCCTGATGCACAAAAGAGACAGTATTTGGAAAGCCTGGCAGAAAACCAAATCTTCAATCCTACTACAAAGAGCTTAGAAACCTCACTAAAAAAACATGTGCATCAAGACAAGAAAAATGTCTACAGTTCAGCTCAAGCCAATCACCTCTCCAACCTTAAAATATTGTGGTCCACCATAAATAAAATTCTGCATCGTGGCAACCCCTCTATTCCAAACCCCTTCCCAAACAACTCACCTCTTGACACAACAACCCTCATCAATAACTACTTCATAGATACCATCCAAAAACTAACTCACTCTGAACAAAACACCTGTTCATCCCAACCTGCTTCCAACTTTACAAAAAGTAATATGACTTCTTTCTCCCGTAAACCTGTTCCCACCTCCTATATCAAATCTCTTCTCCATAAAATTCAGCCTTGTTCCCCATCAGCTGACAAACTATCCCCTCTTTTCCTCAGACTAGCAGCTGACTCCATTGCTTTGCCCATCTCTATCCTAATTAATAGATCAATTCAAGAAAACACAGTTCCTAACATTTGGAAGTCCTTCTTTACTGTACCACTGCATAAAGGAGGTAACTACACTGACCCGTCTAACTTCCACCCAATGGGGCCATCTTATCTCCTCTTTCAAAAATTCTAGAAAAGTGTATCCGCACTCAACTCCTTAACTACCTTATACAGGATAATCTCTTAACCCCCACACAACATGGTTTCTGGCCCAACCACAGTACTGCTACTGCCCTCCTTTCATGCAGACTGTTGCACAGGCCAGAGACAATAACCAACTTGTATCATGTCTCTTTCTCAGTCTTTCCAAAGCTTTCAATACAATTTTCCATTCTAAACTTCTTTCAGAACTAACTGATCTTAACCTCTCTCCTGCCACAGTGCAGTGGTTCTCCAGCTACCTCTCTAATAGACTACAATCTGTCCGATGGCTTACTTCATGCTCCCCCTTCTTACCTGTAAGTACAGGGGTTCCACATGGCTCCATCCCAGACCCCCTTCTGTTCAGTATCTTTACCAACAACCTTTATTCTGCCTGCAACCACTCTACTCTTATCCAGTATGCTGATGACTCAACACTCATCACATCCTCCGATAACTCGCCTCAGCTCCTTTCCCTTACACAAGACACCTTCAATTCAATTGAAAAATGACTCAACGAAAACCAGCTTATCCTGAACCTTAAGAAAACTAAACTTTTACTCTTCCTTCCTAATGCACTCTGTAAGTCCACCTTCTCCATCTCCTCCCTCGATAATACTATCATCACAGCAGATCCCAATACAAAACTCCTTGGCACCATTATAGATGACCAGCTCAAGTTTGACCACCATGTCCACCAGACCATAAAGAAGACCCATCAAAAGTTAGGACTGTTATATTGGAACAGAAAATTCCTTACTCCTGAAACTAAGCTATCCTTACCTGGCATTCTATAGGCTGCTCCCATTCTTACAAACCTTCAAACCACTTTAGTCACCCAATTAGAGCAAACCTGTAATATAATCACTAAATTTGCCACTAACCAACCCTACAGATCTCACCATTGTATGTCATTAAAACAACTCCATTGGCCTGACTACCCCAATCAACTACTTTTAGCACAACTTCAAATCACTCACTCCATCCTCTACAAACCCACAGCCTGCCCCTCCCTCTCAACACTAGTCTTATTCTATACCCCCACCAGACCTCTCAGAAGCTCCGATCAATGACTGCTTGCCATTCGTAAGCCTAAATAAACAAAGGTAAATCCCTATATAACCACAATGTCTCCTTAGCCTGGAATAAACTTCCTTCTAACATTAGACGTATCTCTAACAGTAACCAATTCAAAAAGCAGCTAAAACTACTTTCTTAATTCATGGACCTGTCCATGTCAGGAACTTACCTAAAACCTCCATCCCTTCCAAACCTTTATGTACTTCATCTGTCTACCCACCTGCCTGTACAGTCCTTCTCTTCTTCTCTTACTCTTCCTTCTCAGATATATTGTCTCTACTTAGGATATTCACATCTTTCTTACCTGTGTATACAGTGTATTTACATACAGTGTAACTTGAGGTTCATACTTCTGCACTGTACTAGTACTAAATCTCCAGTTGTACTTTCACTTAGGCTACTTCTACCTTACACGTTCATAGGTTCATAGGTGTGTACTAGGCTAATGGCCCTGGAGCCTTTACAAGCCTAGCCCATAGGATTACCCTGGAGTCGTGCCACCTGACCTTGGTTCCCAGCGACTCTGTCAAGTAGAGGCACTGGCATGATCCCCAGGGTGAATTTTCTATTTCCCATCCACTCATCAAGATCCCTCTTGAAGAGGGCCAGTGAGGCGCTTCGCTTGACATGTATGGGAAGTCTATTCCATAGCATGGGCAGTCTCAGTGTTATAAACCTGTCCTTCTAGCTTGTTCTGTTGATTGTGGTAATGAGGTTGAGGTGTCTGGACCGTGTAGTGCGGAGGGATTGGGATTTCATTAGGTGCATCATTTCTTACAGAGCTGGGTCAAGCAGTGATTGCCTCTTAGTAGGAGATATGAGACAGAGAACAGTTGGAGTTTTTTGAGTCTGTCCTTATAGGACAAGTATTTAAGGCCCAAGATCCTCTTTGTGAGGTATTTTTGCGGCCTCTCCAGTTGTTGTAGGTGTCTAGTGAGGTGCATGCCAAATGGGGCATTATACTCAATGACTGGTCTAATGAGGGAAGAGTAGAGAGAGACTATGACCTCTTTCTTCTTGGATGCAAAACCCTTAGTAATGAGATGTGCCACATAGGACGACTTTCTGACCACAGTGGCAATGTGGTGGTCAAAAGAGAGTTTGCTGTCAACCTGTGTTCCCAGATCTCTTATGACACCTTCTGTGTTCAGTGGACTACCATCAATGTGGTAATTTATGGGAACCGGCTTTTTCCCAAAGGGGATGACAACACATTTTTTGGCATTGAGTTTAAGGCCATGGTTCTGACACCAGTTATTGGTCTCAGTGAGGCCTTTCTGTAGGATGTCAACATCACTTGGGGAGTTAATTATGGCTCCCAACTTTCAGTCATCTGCAAACCTTGTCAGCCAGAGTCCCTTTGTGCTGGCCTGGACTTAAGAGAAGTAGATACCAAACAGGAGGGGACCCAGGACCGAACCCTGTGAGACTCTACTCGTGACTGGTCGACAGTCTGACTTGGTCAACTACTTTCACATTGTGGGTTCTATCTGTGAGCCAGTTTGCAACACACCTAGTGATATAGGGGTTGATGCCTAGCTTAGTGAGTTTTTCTATGATTCCTGAGTGGGGAATGGTATCAAAGGCGTTGGCCAGATCAAGGTAGGCTGTATGAACCACCTTGCCTTAATCCACAGCTCTGGTGACTGACTCAAAGAAGTCGACCAGGTTGAGCAGGCATGATCTACCCTTCACAAAACCAAACTGTGTGGGATCCAGAGTTTGGAGATTCCCTATATCTTTATTAGGTCCATGATGATGCGTTCCACGGCTTTGCATATCAGACTTGTCAGGCTAATGGGGCGATAGCTCCCAGGGTCTGTAGTCGCTCCTCCTTTGTGGAGTAGGTGGGGACAAAGCCTGAGGTGAGGCTGTGATTGAACAGGGCACACAGGTGAGGTGCCAGTTCACTCTGTAGTTCGTGTAGCTAATGGTCTTCTGATTGCTGAGACCTAATCATAATTTTTACACTGCACTCAGTCTAGAGATGTTTTTCCCAGATGTAAATTGATGCTATATTCACACAGTGATACCTACTACCTGTTAATTGTAAACTCAAAACTGCAACTATTGAGTATTGTTTTTTAGATATCCTGTTTTTATTGTACTTGTTATAAATATATGTATTGGAACTTTTCTCATCGGGTCTCCACTTAAAATGGGCTTCTGGCTCAGCTGGACTAACCCAGTTAATAAATGTCAAGTAAATAAACTCTCCTTTATCAAAACACTCAAGCAGCCTTCTCCCCTGTGGAGACATGGCTCCACACCAACCATCTCTCTCTTAACCCTAAAAAAGCTAAACTTATGATTTTCACACCCAAGAAACAATCCTATATAAATAAACCCAACCTTAACATTTACTCACTCAATGCTACAAAAATTGAAATTTCTAGTAGTAGTAATAGATGAAAACTATAAATTTGATTTACATATTCAAAACAGCTTCTCAAAGACCCATAAGAAACTAGAGTTGCTTTATAGGAGTAGTAAGTTCCTCTCCCTCCCATCTAAACTACTCTAGCACAAGCATACCTACTTCCTTCTCCAACCTCTGGTGCTCCACTGTTCACCAATCTCCAGTCATCCCTACAGTCAAAATTAGAAATGAGCTATAACAAATTTGCTAAATTCCCTACAAACACTTGTCACACTACTCATCATTGCATTGCTCTAAAAAAGTTACAATGGCATGAGTTTCCTCATTACTTATTATCCCTCCAGCTCACAGTTACTCCCAAACTCATTTATAAACCGCAACTTTGCTCTGCACTAAACTCACTACTCACCCTCTATAACCCTACTAGTCCACTTCGATCTGAACAACAGCTTCTTCAAGTCCATAAACCCAGATTACCCGTAGGACAGCTACTTTGCTCATGGACTATGACCAAAAAATGGAATTCCCTGCCTACAGTCATCTGCACTCTGCATAATCCTTGCAACTTTAAAACTGCCATTAAAAACCACTTCCTCTCTAATTGGATCTGTAACTGCTCTGTTTCCTCCTCTGCCATTACTTTAATCTGTTCCTAATGAACTTAGCCAGTCCTTCTCTCTGCCCAGCCTATATTCTTTTTTTTCTTATCTTCACTAATTGAATCCTACCATCTACCACACTCCCTCCTAAAACTACCTCTACAATCCAACCCTCCTACCTCTCCTAGACTACTACTACTACCTTCTGTGTACTATTCACTAACATATATGCCACATTCATTTTATAGTCCATTTATTCCTATATCTGACTATGCCTTATGGATATTACTCAAACCAATTTTCCATTGTTGTAAATATTGTACCTATTCAACAGTAATTATAATCGTTCTCCACTGGTTTGTTTGCTCTGTATAAATCTCATGCAAATGTATTATATGTAATTATTGTATATTGTCTTAGAATCTATTATGTTTTTACTTATGTATACCTTGGAGCTTTTCTCCCTGGGCCTCCACCAAAAATGGGCTTTCCACGGCCCAGTGGACTTTCCCAGTAATCAAATGCCAAAAGTAAATTAATAAAATAAAATTTGTGTGCAGCAGGCTGCATCTAGAAAGCAGTATAGAGCAATACTTGTAAAATTGCAAACACTTCAGTAAAAGGAGAAGATCCTTTCCATCCTTTGAGAAAGGGCACCATTTTAAAAGTCGGAGGCATGGGAGTGTTATTGGATAACAAAAACTTACCAAAAGCAAGGTCCAGAAGAAATGTTTTTATTCCAGCAGTAAGGTAATATAAAGAGCTGAAGCTCTACTTTAAAGTCTGTTACCCAAATTCTTTCTCTTTTTTTTTTTTTTTTAATTCATTCTGCATTTTCTACCCTTAAGAACCAAAAGCCTATGTGGACCTTGAACAAGTGCTTGATGACCCAAGCAGAAGACAGAATTAAAAAAAAAAAAAAAAAAAAAAAGAGGTGGGAGAAAAAAGAATAGGGGGGAAGGAATGGTCTGCCGGTCTGGAGGGAGAAGGAAAGAAACACTGCAGCTTTGAAGAAATTACCAGCAAAACTATCAGATGTCCTTCTAGTCTCATTTTACAGTATTCTTACTGTGGGATCCTCCACTTCAGGCGACCAGAACGTCAGCACCTATATAAAAGCTTAAGCCTGATTGCTGCTGGTGAGTGGGATGTCGCACGTAAGGCCATAAACCTGGGACCTTAAATGTGATGTCTGCACGCGCAGACCTCAGAACTTTCCTGCCTCAGAAGAACGTCAGATCTGTTGTTTCGCTCCTCTCCTTCAAGACTCTTAAAGCTAAGTACCCTGCTGGATGGAGAATTCTTATTAATATTTTTGCTTGAGTTTGGTTTGTTTATCTGTTCTTAGCCGATGTCTGCTAAGAAAGGTAAATCCAAATGCGGGTATCAAATCCCACATAAAGACTCCCATCACCGTATTTTGTTTAGGCCAGGAACACTATCATACCTCCTGTGCCATCTGTTAGTCTTTTGTCCCCAAAATGTTCAGAAGCCATCTGGCTGTCCTCAATTTGTGTTTGGAGAATCCGAGATTAAAAAAGGTAGTGTTAAGAATGGATCAGAAGGCAGCTGCCCAGGTGGAACCGCCGAGAAAAAAGGCCAAGGTTTCAAGGCCTACCACATCTGCCCCTCCTTTGTCAGACAGCCTGCCAACCACCGATGTAGGGGTTGAGAGACGTCCGCTAGAGCAGTCTACATCGGTGCCTACCCTTGAGAAAGCCACTTTCGAAGTACCTGCTGGCATGTCCGAAGAGGTTATTCCAACGTCTGTTATTACTGAAGTCAAGGGAGAATCAGGCTCCACCGGACGACCTTCTCTGATCCAGGATTCTGATCCTTCCTCTTTAGGACAGATCCCTGAAACTAGGCCTACAGCTTCTTCTAAAGCAACTCCCTTAAAAAGGAGACAAAAGACAAAACATTTGTCTGCTTCTTTAGAGGGACAACCAGTCTGGCAGTCCTTCACACAGTCCTTGATGCAGGCCTTCATGGCTCTCAGCCTCCTCTGCTCCCACTATACCTGTACTTAGCCCAAGACCTGCCTCAGCCACTTCTATCCTTCCTTCAATTTCTCAGGAAGAAGAAGCCTTATCCTCTTCCTCTGATGAGTCAGTCAAATATTCATCCCAAATAGCCCCCTCCTTGGAATACTACTTCCCTGATGAGGATTCCATAGAGGGAGAATTCCCCTCCAGAGGACATCACATTTGGGGAGACTATAACAAAAATGAGGGAGTATTTTAAATGGGATACTACCCAGATGACAGAAACTCATTTTGAGCAGCTGCAGGTTGAATCACCCTCACCATCAGCCATCCCTCCAGCGATTCCTTCATACTTAGATGCATTTGAATCAGTCTCAAACCCTGACTCTCAACCACCTGCTCCCAAGAGACCTGATCATTTCTACAAGGTCCCTGATGACCACAAATTTGTACTGAAGGCCCCTTGGCAGACCCCGCAATGATAGCTGTAGCCCCAGACAGTCTAGACCATCCTAATCAGTCCTACCAGCGGGCAAGGATAGCAAGGTAATAGACTGCCTGGCTAAGGAGATATACACTTCTTCCACTCTAGCTTTTAGGGCAATTAATTACCAAACCCATATGGTAATATATGCCCTGGATTTGGTATCTCAAGCTACAACCCTACTGTCCTCCTTGTCTGATTCTCCTAATATGACAGAAATAACATCTAAACTGTCCTTGGCATCTCAAGTTGCTAGACAGTCTATTAGATGCAGTTATGATATAGCAGAGGCCTCTGCCAGATGTGCTGCATCTGTGCTACGCAGATACTCATGGCTTAGGCTCTAGTCACTACCTGAAGACTTTAAATCTAAAATTCTGGATGCCCCGCTAGATCATAATCTTCTGTTTGGGAAACAGTCTGCAGAACTGTTTAAGAACCTACAGGAGAACAGTAAGGAACTCCCAAGATATTAAACACTTGCTTGTCTCCCCAATACCAAAATATTACAGGAATTACCCTGCTAAGACTACCTATATCAGAAGAGCCCCCACCACCGCCACCCCTTCATCTTCCAGACATAGGAAAGGGACAAGGAGGCATTCCTCTTCTAGGACAGCCCCTTCTCAGCCCACCCACAGACAGCCCTTAACAACAATGTGATAGATGTCATATAAATTAAAATGCTTTCCCCAAAATTATACTGTGTGTACATTGAAGGAAATGCGCAAGGCCAAACAGCAGTTTTCAAAATAATATGGCTTGCTTTGGAAGAAGAGTTATTTCTTGTACTTGTTCAGCTTAGATATTAATAACATATAGCTGTGGGCTCACTATAAAGGCATCCTGTTATAAAAAAAGGAAGTTGACTTTCTTTTAGCTTTCAGATGCAGAAAAATTAAATAAAAAAAAACGTTCAAGTGACGCAAAGATGACATGGAGAAACTTTTGTGAAGTCTTAAGACACAGCAAGGACCAAAAAAGGACACAGAAACCAGAAGACCAAGTCACAAGGACATTAAAAATAACATTGGTTGAAAAGAGTATATAAACTGGACAGTATGTTTCACTGAGTAGTGGCGTTTTTGGACTGAGAGGGATACATCAGTCTTTTAAAGTGTCTAGCCCTGTTCTAATAGAATTGAAATAACTGATTGGCAAGAATTTGTTCCAATGCAAATAAAGAAGAGCAGATACAGTAGTTTGTCTGGTCTACTCTATAGACATTTCTTTCACAGTGCATGACTGCCTCGATCTCCTCCACCTCTCATCCCGGCTCTCTCACTGTCTGCCCCTCTGAAAAGAAATCACCTCAGACTGTTGGGTTCTGGCTATAGTGGAAAAAGGATATTTCCTGTCTTGGCAGGAAAAACCTACACCACAGGGCATTCCCTTTCCACCCAAGAACCAACTCCATCTAATTCCTCACATTATCCAGGATCTTCTGACTCAGGGAGCCATAGAACCTGTTCCACCAGGCCAAGAATGAAAGGGTTTCTACTCCAGGCTATTTCTGGTACCAAAAAAGGACGGCCCATGGAGGCCAATCCTGGATTTATCTTAAACGTCTTTCTGAAAGTCCCTTTGGGAAAAGCCTCATGGAACAACATATCTCTGCAGGCAGTTTATATCCCATCCCAGGACAACCACCAAGCGGATGCTCTCAGCAGATCATTCTCTCTGCATCATGAATGGATGTTGCACAGAGAAGTATTCCTAGACATTCTCTACCAGTGGGGTACACCACAAATAGATTTATTTGCCTCCCCCCAAAACAGACAGTTGAGAAACTTTTGTACCAAAGATCCCTCCACCCCTCTAGCTTGGAAAGTGGATGCCTTCACCATTTCATGGAAGGGACTGTTTCTGTATGCCTTCCCTCCCTTTCCTCTCATTCAGAAAATCGTCCTGAAAATCAGGAGGGATGTAACAAAAATCTTGCTGGTGACTCCCTGTTGGCCAAGGCAGCATTGGTTACCTCTTCTTCAATCCCTCACCAAGGGCAATAACCACAAGTTGCCTCACAAGGTGGACCTGCTCACACAACAGAAGGGAACTTTCATCTATCCACACCTGGAGATGCTGTGCTTAACCCTCTGGGTGTAAACGTTTAGTTCCCTTCAGCCACTGCAACACCGTGGACATGCTGTCTATCCTGCAGGAGGCTAGGAAACCCCACACAAGGAGATCCTACATTTCCAAATGGAAAAGGTTCTCCAAATGGTGTCTGTGAAGACATAGGGATCCCTTTCAAGCAGATGTTCTTCTAGTCTTAACCTGTGTGTGAGCTCATAAAGGTAGACCTTTCATACTCTTCATTGAAAGTTCACTTGTCTGCCATCTCTGCATGCTTACCATTGGACCCTCCTCTACTCTCCAGGTTGGGTGTTAAATTATTTTTTAAAGGGGTCCTGCACATAAGACCACCAAAGCAGCCTATCCCACCACCTTTGGGACCTAAATTATGTCCTGGAAAAACTTACACTGCCCCCCTGAGCCAGCCAACTCCGCATCCCTGCAGAGGTGCACATGGAATTACAGTCCTGTTGGTAGCCCTCACCTTATCCAGAAGGTTCTCAGAATTACAGGCAGTCATGGCATACCCTCCCTACACTGTCTTCCACAAAGATAGGGTAACCCTTCATGAGAACACCTTCAATGACTGAAGAAACGTCAAACTGGCACGAAGTAATAGTTCAAAAGCTTTAATTGCATAAAAATCACAGAAATACTGAATCAAGCGCTTTCACCTGACTAATATCAGGCTTTATCAAGATACCAAAAAGCTAAAACCACCATTCTTATATATCATTAGATACAGTCACATGATAGTTAATTATGAATAATTACTCTCATTAAAAACTTTTTTTAAAAAGACATTACGTAGTAAATAAATAACTTAGAAATGTCATTAATTACATACACCATATACAGTGTTTGACTAAAAAATGAATGTAACCACAAATTAATTTAATTTAAAATGTGTTATCATAAAAAATGTTATAATAAATATGTTATAATAAATATATATCAATATTTTTATAATTTTGCTCTTCTCATCCTAAGAATACTTTTAATACCAACATTGTCATTAAGACCAGGGGGTTTTGAAGCATCTAACCTTAGTTGCCAAAATAATTCTCTACATTCGAGAAATGTTTCCCAATCACCCCCTCTTTGGTCTTGCAAAACTTGTTCCAAGACCAAAAACTTTAACTGCATGTTAGGGCACTGGGTAAAATGCTTGTAAAAGGCATTAGTGTCTTTCTTTTTAGTTACCTCATATAGGTGTTCATAGATTCTACGTCTTAGGGGTCTTTCAGTCTTCCCTACGTAAAAACAGTAGCATGTAACCCTTCATGCCCAAAGTGGTCAATGAGGTACTAAATCAGTCCCTTTATTTACCCACCTTCTTTCCATCTCCTACAAAGGACAGTGAGAGAATACTGCACTCCCTTGTTGTCCACAGGCAGTTAAGGTTTTACTTGGACAAAACTAAGACCATTAGGCAGTCTAATCAACTTTTTGTGTCCTTCCATCCCAAGGCCCTGGGCAAGGCAGTATCCAAGCAAACTATTTCCTGCTGGATTAGGAAGACTATCTGCTTTTCCTACCATGGAAAGGACTTGCATCAGGAGGTCAGGGCACACTCTACTAGCGCAGTAGCCTCCTCTAGGGCATTCTTCAAGGGCCTAGACACAACCTCCATCCTTGAAGCAGCCACCTACCTTTACCAAGCATTACAAACTGGACCATATCTCTAGAGAAGAGTTTGCAAGGGCAATCCTGCAAGGAATTCTGGAATCTGCTACCTCTACCTCCACCCTTACTTCCTAAGCTGTGGTACCCTCCCACAGTAAGGATACAGCACATGAGAATAGAAGGACATGGAATAGTTGTGTAAAAGCTTACCATAACCATAGATGTCGTCCTCTTCCATGTTGCAGTATTCCTTCCCTCCCACCAAACCCCCTGCATTAATTTCAACCTATGGGGCATCATAGGACCACCACCTAGGCTATGGTCACACTGAGCAGTCAATTGCATTTCACCGGTCTGGAGGACATCATTTGGCACCACCAAGACTACCGTCTGACTAGGCAGTCACTCCTGAGGTCTGTGCATGCATACATCACATTTAAGGCCCCTGGTTTATGGCCCTGTGTGTGACGTCCCATGCACCAGCAGCAGCCAGGCTTAAACTTTTGTATAGGATTCGACGTTCGGGTCGCATGAGGTGGAGGATCCCATAGTAAGAATACTGCAACATGGAAGAGAAGGACCTCTATGGTCATGGTAAGATTTTACATAACTATTCTTTTTCCAAAGCCAAAAGAGAATGAGGGAAAGATCTGTGAAAGTAAAAGAATATTCAAAAAAGATGAGAGACTTTGTTATGATGACAGCTGTGGATGTGATAACTGAGGTCAGTGAGTAAAATGGACAGTAAAACATTTAAAATGAACTAGATTGCTGAAAAAAGGAAAATCTGATTTAACACTTCCCATCTCCTGAATCACGTCTCCCAGGTAATTGAAATTTTTAACCTGTTCCACCGATGTTCATCGTGTTTCACTGTTGCAGTCATTACACTTGGGTTATCCTGCTGGCAGGCTACCCACAGTCAGCCCGAGTTCCAAAGTCTTGGTCCGGCGCCGGTTGAAGTCGCCTCTTCCCTGACGTCAGTGCGCCAGGGGTATAAAAGATGCAACCAACGCCATTTTCTTAAGTCTTTCTTGCCGCGCGGTGCACAAAGCAAAAGCAGCTCGCAAGTGCCGGTCGGCCGACTCCTGAGATTTTCGAAAAAGAGTTTCAGAACCGAAGTCTTCAATAAAGCTAAGTACCCCGTTGGGGTAAGTTTTTCTTGCTCCATACCGATATCAGTAAATTTTAACAATTGTATTTCTTGTGGGAAGCAAATACCTCATAAGGATTTTCACTCTTACTGTATTCCTTGCCTAGGCCCTGACCACGACGTTACTAGCTGTCGGTTTTGTGCTAGATTCAACAAACACACTATTAAACGTCGGTTTGTTTTTGCCTTACATTACTTTGGCCGAAGGTTTAACTATATAATGCCGTCGGAACAACCGACGACCGGAATTCATAAAAAACGCAAAGACACGGAAAAGGACAGGCAACCGAGGTCCAAAACCGATGACGAAGCCTCTTCTAGGCCAGGCGCTGGTTCACCGGTTCTCAGTGAGGCGCTTTTGCAGCCCCTGACTCCCGCTACCTCAGAGCCACAGGCCATATCCGATTCCCACGTGGAGACTACTAGGCCTCTGGATACTCAAGGTATTGGGCCTACAGAAACTATTCCCTCAGATGGGTTTGGAGCCGCTGAGCAGGCATCGGCTTCTGAGGGTGTTTTCAGACCTTCACAGCTTACTATTAAGTCCTCTGCAACAGCCAAGGTACAGTCAAAGACACCAGTAAAGACAAGGAAACAAGTACAGCATTCTCCTGGACAGTCATCTATGCCAAAGAAACAGATGCTTAAAATGGCCGAAGACTTAATTACTTTGATCAGGGGATCCCATCACCCTCCTGAAAAAAGGCCTAGGCAAGACACTGATTATGATTCCTCTGACCAGGTTTGTATTTCCTCTGATTCCTCTTCAGATCAGGGTTATTCTCTCCCTCCCTATGAGGACTCTGGTGCTGAAGAATCTATACCTTCAGCCTCTCCACCTGAGGATTATTCTTTTGGGGAAACTCTGCACACCATGAGGGAACATTTCCACTGGGAGAGCCAGGATTATTCAGAATCCAAGAAAAGGCTCAGAGATTTTCTTTTATTGCCTCAGCACAGACCCCTTTCTATCCCCCCTGTGCTTGATATTGTTGATGATTTCTCTGAATCCAGTCTGTCTCCTGATTCTTTACCCCCTGCACCAGTCAAGCCAGACAGGTATTACAGGGTCCCTGACTCTCATAAATTTCTTTATAAAAACCCTGCTGCTGACCAAGAGACAATTTCTCAGGGTCCCAAAGGGAGTTGAGGCTTCCACTGCAAAAACTCTGTCCCCTCTGATAGGGATTCTAGAGCACTGGATAGATGGGGAAAAAAGTCTACGCTTCTGCTACTTAAGCTGTAAGGGCTTTAAACTGCCAGTTTCACATGCTAAAATACCAACAGTACTTTGTCTTTGTGAAAACAGAAAATACGTACAAACTCAGAAAATCCTGACAATAAGGAAATGCAGGAATTATTGCATGCAGCTGAACAAGTGGGAAAGCATACTTTGCAATGTGGTTTTGATTCATTAGAGGCTTCTTGCAGAGCCGCAGTTACAGGCTCTGTCATTCGAAGGCATGCTTGGTTGAAAGAACAAAGTTTACCTGAACATGTTAAAGTAAAATTATTGGATGCTGCACTACAGCATGATACTTTGTTTGGTGTTAAGGCATAAGAGGTGTTAAAGGAAATGGAGGATAAAGCAAAATCTATGCAGACAGTAAAGGATTTCTTACAGGTTCAACCACCTAGGTTTAGTAGAAACTGTCCTTCAAAAAATTGGTCCTTTCAGGTCTCAGACAGGCCACAAAGAGGCAGATACAGACGCCCAAGAGGCAGATCTCAGCCCCAAGAATCCTACAGACCTAAACAATGGGGTGCTTCTACCACCAAAGGAGGAGAAGACAAATCACAACCTTACAGGAAACTGTCACAATGACTTCCCTCTACAAAGGCCAAGCAGTTACCTTTTGGCAGCACCCCTAGGGGGAAAGCTAGCACTTTTCACACAAAATTGGCACATAATTACCCAGGACAAATGGGTACTGAATATAGTTACTCAAGGTTACAGGTTCCACTTTCACACCCTTCCAAAATCAAAAGGTATGCCGAACCTACCACAAAACCAATGGGCAGAGGCACAAAAGGAAATTGCTGCTCTCATGGACATGGGAGCTATTCAAAGAGTACCAAAGCAAAAACAGGGATAAGGATTTTACTCAAGACTTTTCCTGGTACCCAGAAAGGACAAAGCCTGGAGACCAATACTGGACTTGTTAATCCTAAATACTTTCCTGGATGTTCCAAAATTCAAAATGTTGACATTACAGCAACTTCTACCCATGCTGGGCAAGAAGGCTTGGCTAGTAACTTTGGACCTCAAGGAGGCATACCTGCATGTCCCAATCAGACAATCTTGCAGAAGATACCTCACATTCATAGCTGGCTCAATGCATTACCAATTCTCTGCACTGCCCTTTGGCTTATCTACTGCTCCCAGGGTCTTCACAAAATGCCTGGCACCAGTAATTGCATTTTGCAGACAAAGGAATTCAAATATATCCGTACTTGGATGACTGCCTTATTCAAGCAGAGAGCAAAGACATTCAACTAGGACATCACTAATTTGCCTAGGGTACACTGTAAACGAAAAGAAATCAAAACTAGTGCCCTCTCAAGAGAGAATATTCCTGGGTGCAAGCTTAAATACTACTGCCCAGATGGCTTATCTCCCGCCAGACAAACAAAGGCAACTGACTCATTACTTTCAAATGATGGCAACAAAGACCCAGCTCCCTGCAAGAAAAATTCTGCAGGCCCTGGGTTTCATGGCATCCTGCATTCTACTAATTCCATATGCAAGACTGCATATGAGGAAACTACAATGGTATCTAAAAAGTGTTTGGACTCAACATTGCCACAGCCTGGAAACCGTAATAACTATAATTCCCTGTCTACAACAGGAGTTTCTTTGGTGGTCCCGGGCCTGTCACCTCAACAAGGGACATCCCTTCACCTTGCCCACAGCCAGGCAGACAATAACAATGGATGCATCGGATTATGCCTGGGGGGCACATATGGAAGGAAAATGTATTCAGGGCACGTGGCCCAAGGAACAAATGCATCTTCACATCAATCAAAAAGAGATGCTACCTGCACAGAATGCCCCGACAGCCTTCAAGGATCTACTACATCCAGGACAACTATTGCTAAAGACTGACAGCACCACAGTTATGTGGTACGTAAACAAACAAGGGGGCACACATTCCTACCCCCTCTGCAGGGAAGCCATGACTTTGTGGAACACGGCACTGACCTACCAAGTACATCTGCAGGCACAATTCCTGCCAGGAAAGAAAAATACACTGGCAGACAAACTAAGCAGAAATCTCATGGATCCACATGAATGGAAACTAAATCCACAGGTCTTCAGCATGATAACAAGGAAATGGGGACGCCCAGACATAGATCTTTTTGCCTCCCCACACAATTGCCAACTAAAGAAATTCTGCACAAGGACTTATCACTCACAAGCATGGAAAGTGGATGCTCTTTCATTCAGCTGGGAAACCCTGACAGTTTATGCCTTCTCTCCACTGCCTCTTCTTCCCAAGGTACTCCTAAAAGTCAGACAAGAGAAGCCAAAAGTGATCCTGATTGCCCCAGACTGGCCACGCCAGCACTGGTACCCATTCCTAAAGAGCTTGTCTCAAGGCCCAGCCTGGCCTTTACCTCAAATTCCTCATCTCCTGACTCAACAGAACAACCAGATGTTGCACAGTCAACTCCGAACCTTAAATCTGGCTGCATGGCAGATAATATAGTCACTCAAACCACACCTCTCTCTAAAGCTGTTATGGATGTCATTTTAGAAACCAGGAGGCCCAGCACTATGAAATCCTATGCGAAAAGTGGAACAGATTCTGTGCTTGGAACCAGGCCCAAGGACTCGAACCACTTGTTCCAAATATACCTCAGATTTTACAATACCTAACTGAGATGCTGGACAAAGGCCTTTCCTTTTCATCTATTAAGATCCATGCCTCTGCCATTTCAGCTCATTACAATACGGAACCTCCTATTTTTTTCACATCCACTACTAAGGCAGTACCTCAGAGGGGCAAGAAACATAAGCCCCCCAAGGAGAGCACCAATACCTACTTGGGACCTCAGTTTTGTTTTAGAAAAACTCACACTGCCTCCTTTTGAGCCAGCTAACACAGCTGATATAAAATTCTTATCATGGAAAACTGCTCTGCTCCTAGCAATAACTTCAGCAAGAAGAGTCTCAGAGTTACAGGCATTAATGGCAGTGGAACCTTTAGTCATTTTTCATCAGGACAGGGTCTCTCTAAGGACAAACCCAACGTTTATGCCAAAGGTGGTTTCCAGTGTGGTACTTAACCAAACTATTCATTTGCCAACCTTCTATCCAAATCCCCAAAATAAAGGGGAGAGACTTCTGCACACATTGGACATACACAGGCAGCTACGATTCTACTTGGACAAAATGAAAGCTTTCAGAAAAACTGAGTAGCTGTTTGTAGCTTATGCTGCAGGATCACAAGAAAGCCTATCTCAAAGCAGACAATTTCAAAATGGATAGGACACTGCATTCGCTTCTGCTATGCACAACATGGCAAATCAGTGCCTAAGGGTATTAGGCCACATTCAACAAGAGCAGCAGCCACTTCAGCAGCTTTTCTCAGAGGAGTACCAACCAAAGACATTTTAGAAGCTGCAACCTGGAGTTCATTGCACACCTTCACTAAGCACTACCACCTACCTCTCTACTCTAAATCCAGAGGAGGCTTTGCCACTGCAGTCCTGCAGGGCCTGGTAGCCTCTCCTAATCCTATTTAGGCCCAGCCACCCAACCTCAGCTTTGAGATTCAACCCAAATGTAATGACTGCAACAGTGAAACATGATGAACATAGTACAGTTGTGTACCTACCATAAATCTAGATGTTGGAGTGTATTCACTGTTGCAGTCCAGGTTACCCACCACCATCCCCCTTTTCATTGCTGGGACTTTACTGTACTTCTCAACTCTATACAACCTATGTGGTGTATTTGCTTGTAGATGAAGGAAATGTTTATTTTAGTATATGCATGCTTTTTGGCATACTTTTTTACAGCCTTCCTATTTGGGGGCACCTGACATCTGGGGCAAGAAGAACTGAAGAAAATGGCATCGGTTGCATCTTTTATACCCCTAGCGCACTGACGTCAGGGAAGAGACGACTTCAACCGACGCCGGACAAAGACTTTGGAACTCGGGCCGACTGTGGGTAGCCTGCCAGCAGGATAACCCAAGTGTAATGACTGCAACAGTGAATACACTCGAACATCTACATTTATGGTAGGTACACAACTGTACTTTTACCCTTCTAGCTCAGTTTTCGTGTTCATCTGATTTCCCCATTTGCTGATGTGACAGTTTTGTACTCTGTTACATTCCATTTGCCTTCAGTTTTGCATTCCAATCTCCTATCATTGGCTGAAGTTCCTCTTCAGTGTCTGTCTATAAGGCCACATGGTCTTCATACAGCAGCTTTGTTGATATGTCCCCTCCAAACTGTTAATGTAGTTCCATCACCAGTATGAACAGCAGTGATCTCAGAGCTGAGGCCTTGATGCATACCTACTCCCACTGGGAACCCCTCTGAGTTGCAGTTATGTTTGTACTTGTTTCATTGGGTCCTTGAACAAAACCTGCACTAATTCTGAGAATATTTCCAGGACTTTGAACCATCACAGGAGTGCCAAAGTCATCTTTCTTAGGACCTTGCCATTTGCTTTCTCCAAGAATAGGAATGCCCAGTTAGAGTCCTTTTTTTGTTCTACCCCACTGTATGTCTCACTACAGATAGTGTCAGTTGTGCTGCATCCTAATCTAAACTGCTTATTTCCCATCTTAATCTGTACTGCTCTGAGTATGCATTTACCAGTCACCCTGTCCAGCATTTTCATGCAGTGTGATAGGCATTTAATATATTTGTACTGTCCATAGTTGTGAATAGCCCCTTTGGCACTAGAGTACTTGGTCTCAGCTTTTCTCTCCATATTGCTGTGGGTGCCTCATGGAGCCATTTCTGTATTTACTTACCAACTTCTTGATCATATCTGTTTTGACTTCAACTGAGTTTCCTGCTTTCACCGACTTCATTTTCCATAGAGCTGTTTTTCTAAGGTATTTTTTTCTTCCTCTGTCATTGTAGGCTGTATGGAGCAGTACAGCTTATGTGGGGAGGTTCTTCATTCAGAAACTGCTGAAAATACTCCTGCCATCTACTTTTGATGTCCTGTGGACTGCTGAGCAGATTGTTGCAGGCATCCCTTATGAATGGTATCTGAAGACAAACTTTCTTTTTGTGTTTGTCTTGCAACCTCAGAGTTTTTCTTCAGAGAAGCTGGAAGAGTTCTTCAGCCTTCATTATATAAAGGTTCTCTTAAAATTGAAATCCCACCCCGCACCCAGTGGCATGTGTGCACCACTGTCATAAGGATATGCCTTTTCTTACTCATGCATGTGATGACCTAAGAGAAGGATACTCCATCCACATTGTATAGTTAGAATGTAATCACTTGGAAAATGCTTGTTTAACACAAGTCAAAACACTTTGGTGCCATTCACTCCTATGGCATATAATGAAAACTGTCTTTGTTTTGTAGGGGCAAGCTCCCTAGTATCCCCCCACACTACCAAACTTGTATGAACTTTGTGGGAACACAGTTTTTAGGAAAGGAGAAATGTCTCAAAGTTGAGTGCTGCTCCTTCACTAAATCACTGGTTTTGTTAAAACTGCTCAAGCAAATGTTTTACAAGGAACTGCCCTGTTAATAGAACTCCATGGTTGCACATCCATCCATCACCATTTTTTTCACATTTTTGCAAATGGGTTAAGGTGTCACTTCAACAGTGATAGTCATCTAGAGCTAAGGTTTAGACCTCTGGGTGGCTAGCCCTGCAGCAGTTGTTCATCCACATCACACACTCGCATGCACACTCACACCTATGGCCAGTTTAGTGTGTCCAGACCACCTACTGCATGTCGTTGGAATGTGGGAGGAAACTGGAGCACCCAGAGGAAACTCACATGAACACAGGGAGGACCTGCAGACTCCACACAGAAGACACCCTAGCTGAGAATCGAACCAGGGAACCTCTTGCTGTGAGGTGGCAATGCTATCCTCTGTGTCACTGTGCCGCCCTCCATGGTTGCCTAACACTAGGAAAAAGA
This sequence comes from Protopterus annectens, assembly GCF_019279795.1. Classification (NCBI taxonomy): domain Eukaryota; kingdom Metazoa; phylum Chordata; order Ceratodontiformes; family Protopteridae; genus Protopterus; species Protopterus annectens. Next base: position 629,273,754 of record NC_056733.1, read on the forward strand.
GCAGCTTCACAGTACAGAGTACAAAGGTCTTGTAAAATTACTGTTTTCATTTACATATGTGGGAGGATGTGACTGCCAAGGAGCTACCCTGTGAGTAAACGCAGGACAACCTGAAGGCTACCATGACAGCAGCTTGGTAGTATCATGTGTAGGCCTCCAATCCATTGTGCTTTTCACCTCTTTCTCTAGTGGGTGTAAGCCTTATAGTAGGTAAGACTGCCTCACTTTTCTCAGCATGGGTGAACAGATGTTGGCCACTTACTCAAGCATCCTTTATTTGCATCTGTCTCCGTACATGGCTAGTTTGACTTCATCTGTCTTAGTAGACATCTTGGCCAGCTCATAAGCTGCTTATTTCACTCTGCTGGGAAGCACATTTCTCTTTGTCTCTGTGCAGTCAAATCTTATGTTCAACAATGAGACAGTATCATTTGTGTGTGAATTTTTTTTACCTAGATGAAGAGCCATCAAGATTCTGGTTGATGGTTATAAATATGCACAGATATTTTTTGTGTGTGCTTTTTGTCCCTGTGCCTGCTAGCCATTGAGCCTCTCCTGACTCCATTGAGCCTCTCCTGACTTCATAAGAGCTATCTACCCAAAATCTGTAGAAGTTGCTTTGCCCTTGCTGGTATCCCAGCAATAAGGGTGTTTTTCTTTAAATCCCTAGCTTTTCCCCATCGGTAGGGTGTGTATATGAATGATCCCCATCGGTAAGGTGTGTATATGAATGAATCCCCATCACCATGGGAACCAGTATGTTTTCTCTTGCATGTGTACACTATTATCCAAATGCTGAGGAAGGCTCCAATGTTCATAGCTTGATGAGTCAAGTGCATACCCCTGGACTGCTCCCAAGTATTTCTGCCCTTCCTGTAAAGATTTGCAGTATGGGACGGCCATACTTGCAACTCTCCATCTACAAAGAAAGACATGCCCATCCTCCCTATAAGTAGTGTGTGTATGATCAAGCCTTTTCATATCCAGTTGTTCTAACTATAGTTGTGCTTGATTTTTTTTCTGATTTGCAAAGAAAAAAAGAAAAAAAAGAAATTGCAAAAATGGAGCACCCCTCCCCAAAAAAATGAAGGAATGAGAAGGAAGACTACTGCAACATTGCAAGAGAAAGAGCTTTCAGAATTCGTTTTCTTTGTCTGCGTACATGTAAATGTCAGCATTCACAAACCGCATTTCCATTTCCTCTCGAATTGAGCAAAGTGAGGAACATCAAAAGTTTTGTTCTCTAAGTTTTCTGAAACTGCACTCTAAATTGAAGCCTACATTAAGGACAGTAATTCTTTTATGTCCTGCCTCCTTTACTGCATACTGTTGTTGTGGTCAGCCTTTTGGCTGGGCGCCATGAAGTGTAATTGCAGACAGCTGCTGCCATTAAATGTCTGACCTCTGAGAGAATGTTTCCCTGTAATCGCTGTATGACTTGTCAGTTTGAGTAATCCAGATTTTCTCAGTCATGCAGTATTTCTCCTTCCCTATTTTCCTCTCATACTGTATCCTTTTATGAGGCATTATCTGGAATGAAGATTCATTAATTCAGTTTAGAAGCTTCAGACAGTGTCTTAATCCTCTTGTGGCCTTCTGTTGTTTCTTTCGTCTTTCCTTATTTCCTTCTTTACCTCCTTTATACTCTACTCAATTTAGTTGTGTTATAATGTGATAAATAGACCTTGTCCTTTAAACACGGCACCTTCATTGCAGATTAGTTTAACAAGGTGCCACTTCTTAAACACAAAACTTCCTTTTTAGTGTAGCAGGTGCACATGTAATGGATTATGGCAACTAGGCTGAAGTGGCAAGAAGGTTTAAGAACAAGTAAAGTGCAGGCAGAGGTAGCAGATGCAGATAATATGGATTTGTTTTGGCCAGGCTAAAAGTGCAGAATAGCTGCCCTTTGGATGTGCAAGTCCTGAAACTGTAAAACTGTTCTTTCAAAAAAGTTGAAAAACTAGCTGATACTTCTAAAATGCTGATGAATGGGACATAATCTGTGCACACCTCTCACACTTTCTCTATATACATGCCAACTCTAACAGCACTATAACTTGTTAAAGGGGGGATTCTCAAAAGATGGTGCCATCTCAGAATTGGTATGTATTTCCATTTTTATCCATCTGATTTTCACTGTTTTGAGGAACACACTTATTGCCCGTAGACTTTCAGAAGGCACTGCTGCAGATGTAGTGGATATTGTAGAGCAGGCTAAGTTAGCAGATACAACTGTAATAAACAGTGGAAGTTGGGCAGATGTAACTGATGGTGGATACCAGGCTGAAGTAGGAGATGCAAAAGTAATGCGTGGCAGTACACATGAAAATATTGTAATCAAAGCAGCAATATGGGATGTTCTTCATCTCACATTGCTGCAGTCATAACTTGTGGGTAGTCCGCTGTCCTCGGTCGGCCCGAATACCAAAGTATTAGGCTGGCGTCGGTCATGGGCACTCAGATCTGACGTCAGTGCGTCATGGTATTAAAGCGCATGACCGACGTCATATCCTCAGTCTTTTTTGCCGCATGGTCCGAAGCAGAAGCAGCGTTTGCAAGTGCCGTTCGGCGTTCTGAAATTTTCGTATTCTGAGTTTCAGACCGAAACCAAGTTGGGCTAAGTACCCCGTTGAGGAATATTTTTGTTTTTTCTTGCCTCAGTTATTTCCGGATGTCAGAAAAAGTGAATAATTGTATTTCTTGTGGGAAACAGATACCGCATAGGGATTACCACTCTCTCTGTATTCCTTGTTTGGGGCCTGAGCACGACGTAGTCGGGTGTCGCTTTTGTGCTAGGTTTAATAAGCGCACCATTAAACATAGGTTAGATTGCGCTAGGCTTGTCTTCGGTAAGCGGTGTAATTACAATATGCCGTCGGATCCTCCGACGCCTGCTACCGCTAAGAAGCGCAAGGAAAAATCGTTAAGGTCCAAGCAGGATGAGTCGTCCGTTCCGGACGCCGGTTCTTTAGAAACTACGGTGGTATCTGTAGATCCAGCCGAGGTTTCAGCTGAGTCTCAGGGGGAGACGTTAATTTTGCAGGATGTGGCCTCTCAGGAGTCAGGTCAGGCTGAGGGGGCCTCTCAGGTTGCTGTACTCCCTTCTTTGCCTACGGGGGTTAGGCCTTCTCCTTCTGTCTCTAAGGTACCTTCTAAGGGCAGGCCTGGTTTGCCTTCCTCAGGTGTCAGTCCTAGTTCTGCAGGTTCTGTGCCTAAAAAACACATGCTTAAAATGGCAGAAGATTTAATTTCCTTAATCAGGGGTTCTATGCCCCTCCAGATAAGAGGCCTAGGGTGGAGCCAGAGGTAGAATGTTTGGAACAGGCTTCAGATTACTCAGAGTCTTCGGCTGAAGACACTCAGGATTTTCCTCCTTATTCTGATTCAGACGCAGAGGATTCCAGTCCTTCTGCTTCTCCTCCAGAGGATTTTTCTTTTTCAGAAACCCTGCATTCTATGAGGGAGCATTTTAAATGGGAAGGCCAGGATTTCTCGGATTCCCGAAAGAGGCTTAGGGAATTTTTGTTTTTACCACAACATCGGCTCTTAGCTATACCTCTTGTTTTGGATGTTGTTCAGGATGTTTTCTCTGAGGCTTCCCTTAATCCAGACTCCTTGCCTCCTGCGCCAGTTAAACCAGATAGGTATTACAGAGTGCCTGAGGCTCATAAATATCTGTATAAGAGCCCAAGTGCTGACCGAGAAACTATTAGCCAGGGACCTAAGGGTGTCAGGGCTTCTGTTGTAAAGAATCCAGTTCCTATGGATAAAGATTCTAGAGCTTTGGATAGGTGGGGTAAGAAAGTGTACACCTCTTCCACTCTAGCAATGAGGGCTTTGAATTGCCAGTTTCATATGTTGAAGTACCAGAATTTTCTCCTTACTCGGTTAAAATCTAAGGTAGATGCTTTGGCAGAGGGCATAGAGTGTAAGGAATTACAGGATTTGGTTCATGCCTCTGATCAGGTGGGTAAGCATTCTTTGCAGTGTGGTTTCGATGCTTTACAGGCTTCTTCCAGGGTGGCTGCCACTGGATCAGTTATTCGCAGGCACGCCTGGCTTAAGGATCAGAATTTGTCAGAGCATGTTAAAGCTAGAATTTTAGATGCTCCTTTACAGTCTGAAGTTTTGTTTGGGTCTCCTGTGGAGTCTGTCTTAAAGAAAATGGAAGACAAGGCTAAGTCTATGCAGACTGTTAAAGATTTTTTGCAGGTGCAGCCCCCTAAGTTTAGCAGGAATTGGCCTACTAAGGGATGGGCTTACCCTTCTTCTGATTTACAGTCTAGGGGCAGATCTAGGCGTGGTAGGGGCAGAGCTCAGAGTTCTTTCAGGCCTAGAACGTGGAGTTCCCCTGCACAATCTACAGGTGAGGGCAGGGGCCAGTCCTTTCGTAAACAGGCCCAATGACCTGCATCTTCAGCTGCCAGATCCCTCCTGTCTGGCAGCACCTTTGGGAGGAAAGTTGGCACTCTTCAAGCAAAATTGGCTTTTAGTCACCCAGGACAAATGGGTGTTGGACATTATAGACCGAGGCTACAAGTTTTATTTCCACACATTGCCTCCTTTCAAGGGCATGCCAGACATTCCTCCTCAGCAAAGGGTAGAGGCTCACAAACAGATTTCTTTACTTCTTCAAATGGGGGCTATACAGCAGGTCCCTCTGTCAGAAGTGGGCCTAGGATTTTATTCTCGCCTGTTTCTTGTACCAAAGAAAGGAAACACTTGGAGGCCAATTTTGGATTTATCTATCCTCAACACATACCTGGACATTCCAAAATTCAAAATGTTGAAGTTGCAACAACTTCTGCCTCTGTTGGGCAAAGGTCACTGGATGGTAACTCTGGATCTCAAAGAGGCTCATCTTCATGATCCTATCAGGCTCAGTTGCAGGAGATACCTGCGTTTTCGGGCTGGGACTTTACATTATCAGTTCTCTGCATTGCCCTTTGGCTTATCTACTGCGCCCAGGGTGTTCACAAAGGTTCTGGCTCCGGTGATAGCCTTCTTAAGGTTAAGAGGAATACAAATTTATCCTTATTTGGACGATTGCCTGATTCTTGCTCAAGACAAAAACAAGCTTCTTCACCATCTACAGTATGTTATGGCAGTGTTAAGGTGCCTAGGGTATTCTGTGAACGAAACAAAGTCCAGTCTAGTACCCTCTCAGGAAATGTGCTTTCTGGGTGTGAGACTGAATACAGCTTCCCAGATGGCCTTTTTGACCCTGGACAAACAAAGAAACCTTACACTTTACTTCCAACAATTGTCTCTACGGTCCAGGCTGACTGCAAGGACAGTCCTTCAAGCCTTGGGGTTCATGGCATCTTGTATTCTGGTGCTTCCCAATGCCAAACTGCATATGAGGAAGCTACAGTGGTATCTCAAAAATGTATGGACGCAACACTGCCACGATCTGGACACTGTCATTCAGATAATACCTTGCATTCAAAAGGAATTTTTGTGGTGGGCTCAGGAATGTCACCTAAACAAGGGACTCTCTGTGACCCGACCAGAGGGGAGTCCGATCTTAACGACAGATGCCTCGGACAAGGCTTGGGGAGCGCACCTCAATGGAAAATGGGTTCAAGACACGTGGCCTGCCAGACTTCAACATTTACATATCAACTTGAAGGAGATGTTAGCAGTCCAATTTGCATTGATGGCTTTCAAGGATCTACTTCACCCAGGACAAGTGTTGATTCAAACAGACAACACAACTGTCATGTGGTACATCAACAAGCAAGGGGGAACCCATTCGTACCCTCTTTGCAGGCAAGCTATGGTTTTGTGGGAGACTGCTCTCAGTTTGCACCTCACTCTTCAGGCAAGGTTTCTGCCAGGAGCACAGAACTCCTTAGCAGATGTTTTGAGCAGACAGATGGTGGATCCCCACGAGTGGAAATTGGATCCTCATGTATTTCGACAGTTGACAGTGATATGGGGACTCCAGACATAGATCTGTTCGCTTCTCCACTAAATTTCCAGTTGCCAAAGTTTTGCACAAAGATGTTTCATCCAACAGCTTGGAAAGTGGATGCTCTATCATTCAGTTGGAGCATTCTTCACGTCTATGCCTTTCCTCCTCTGCCTCTCCTTCCCAAGGTGCTCTTGAAGGTCAGACAAGACAAGCCCTCCATGATTCTAATAGCTCCAGATTGGCCTCGACAGCACTGGTACCCTCTGCTGAGGAGTTTAGTAAGGGAGCCTCCTTGGCCTTTGCCTTCAATTCCACACCATTTGTCTCAGGCAGGCAATCATTTCCTCAATGTCAGGATTCAGTCCCTGCATCTAACAGCCTGGCATATTCTGTTCTAGAACCTGGAGGGTCGCAGCTTCCTCAACAAGTTTTGAATGTTATTTTGGAGGCCAGAAGGCCTAGTACAAGGAAAGTTTATGCAGATAAATGGAGGAGATTTTTATTTGGAGCAAAGCAAAGAGCTTTGATGTTTCCAGGCCTGATTTGAGTGTTTCTCTTCAATATCTTACGGAATTATTAGACAAGGGTTTGTCTTTCTCCTCTGTAAAAGTTCATGCTGCAGCCATTTCTGCTCACTATGACTGTGACCCACCATTATTCTCTCATCCTTTGTTTAAGCAATTCCTTAGAGGGGCAAAGAACATAAGACCCCAGAGAGCTCCTACTCCTTCCTGGGATCTCAATTTTGTGTTGGAAAAGCTTACTTTACCTCCTTTTGAACCTGCAGCTACGCCTGAGTTAAAGTTTTTGTCTTGGAAGACTGCTTTTCTGTTGGCCATTACGCCTGCTAGAAGGGTATCTGAATTACAGCCTCTAATGGCAGTTGAGCGCTTCCTGATGTTTCGTATGGATAGGGTACCTCTGCACTAACCCTACTTTTATGCCTAAAGTGGTTTCAAATGTGGCCTTGAACCAATCTATTCATTTGCCTACTTTTTATGCTGATCCCCAAAATAAAGGGGAGAAAATTTTGCACACTTTGGATATTCACAGGCAGTTGCGTTATTATTTGAGCAGGACTAAAAGGTTCAGACAGTCTCAACAGTTGTTTGTTTCTTTTGCTTTGGCCTCTCAGGGGAAACCTGTTTCAAAACAAACTATTTCTAAGTGGATTGGCCATTGTATTGCTTTTTGTTATTCTCATCATGGTAAGGAGATTCCGGCTGGAATCAGACCTCATTCCACTAGGGCTACTGCCACTTCTACTGCTTTTTTAAGGGGTGTAGCTACTAAAGATATTTTGGAGGCAGATACTTGGAGTTCAGTGCACACTTTTTCTAAACATTACCATCTCCCTCTTTATTCCAAATCTAGGGCTAGATTTGCCACTGCAGTCTTACAGGGCATGTTAGCAGCTCCCAATGCTTTGATTTTGCCAGCCTCCCTTTACCTTTGCTTTGGGATTCTACCCACAAGTTATGACTGCAGCAATGTGAGATGAAGAACATAGTACAGTTTTGTACCTACCATAAATGTAGATGTTCGAAGATCCACATTGCTGCAGTCCAATTTACCCTCCCTCCTTCCCCTCTGTAGTTTGGAGTGGTTGTATGGTTTGGGTGGTAGAAGTTGTTTGTACATGGGTTTTGGAGGTTTTTTTCTATTTTTGGCTGTGGCCTTTCTTTTTAGGGCCTTCTGACATCTGGGGCAAGAAAAGACTGAGGATATGACGTCGGTCATGCGCTTTAATACCATGACGCACTGACGTTAGATCTGAGCGCCCATGACCGACGCCAGCCTAATACTTTGGTATTCGGGCCGACCGAGGACAGCGGACTACCCACAAGTTATGACTGCAGCAGTGTGGATCTTCGAACATCTACATTTATGGTAGGTACAAAACTGTACTTTACTTCTCTAGGTTTTTTAGGAGGCATGAGGAAAAGTGGAAGCTATTTTCCAGATTCGCAGTCACCTTTCTGGCTTCAGGTGTCTGCCGACTAGCTTCCTTTGAAATACAACAGTGTTCAAAGCTTTTTATTCTGGTGAAAAGTAATGAAATTAAGGATTTTTTTCATGTTGAAGTCAAAACTAACTGTCTCGTTTAGATATACGCAAGTGTAGATTAAATGAGATTCCATGCAATCAGCTCATCATGGGACAGGCAAAAAAGAAATTGCATACATAGACATATAATTTAAAACAACATATATTATCACCATGTTATAAATCAACTCTACACTCAAGTATATAGCCACATATATTCCTAGAAACACACACTTGTTAAGATACTAAAAACACACATCCAGCAGCAAGGTTCAAGTAATAGTATTGCACATGAACCATGTACCACAATATGGGTGAACAAGCACATAGAAGTAGCAGCTGAAGAAAAAAATAATATTGCACCTGGGTTAGTAGTATAAATTATAGTGGTTGACTGGGCTTAATAAATTATAGATAAAATAATATCTCAAAATGAATAGGAAGTCCCAACATCCTGACCTGTCAATGATAAGACCTAATGTTGGAGTAAGAAGTCTGATCAGCTTCGGATAAAAACTGTCTTTGAATCTAGTTGTTCTGCATTGAATACTGCGGTATCTTTTACCCAATGAGAGGCTCATAAACAGACTGCAAGATGAGTTGAGTCATTTAGTATTTTGGTGGCTCTCTTTAGGCTCCTCAATGTGTAAATATCCTGGATTGTAGGCAGACTAGTGCCAGTTATCCTCTCAGCAACTCTCACCACTCTCTGCAGGTATTTCTTATCTGCGACCGAACAGCTCCCCTACCATACCGAAAAATTGGATGTTAGGATGCTTTCAGTTGCTGCTCTGTAGAAGGTGGAAAGTGCTGACAGTGGTAGTTTTGCCTTTTTGAGTCTTCTCAAAAAGTGGAGACATTGGTGTGCTTTTTTTCATTATGTAGCAGGTGTTCCCAGACCAAGACAGATCATCAAAAATATGAACTCTGAGGAATTTGGTACTCCTTACCATTTCCACTCTCTCTCTCTCTCCATTGATCAGGAGTGGTGTATGGGCTGTTTGCCTCTTCCTGTAGTCTATGATGATCTCTCTTGTTTTATTTACATTCAGGTTAAGGTTGTTTCTTGCACACCAGGCAATCAGTGCATCAACTTCTCTGTATACACTCTTGTCTTTTCTCCTGATGAGACCCACGGCTGTGGTGTTGTCAGCAAACTTGATATGATTTGTACTGACGTGTGCTGTGCAGTCATAGGTTAGGAACACCTGTGTTGAGTGTTATGCTCCTGTAGGTATTCTTGCCCACACCAACCTTCTGCGGCCTGTTAATCAAAAAGACCAGGCTCCAGTTGCAGAGGTGTTTGCTAATGCCCAGATTTACTAGCTTATTGATCAATTGCATAGGGACAGCTGTGTTAAATGCTGAGCTAAAGTTGTTGAATAGTATTCTCACTTAGCTGTCCGTGCTCTGCAGATGCTTAAGAGCAAGATGCAGTGCGACTGCGATCTGTTTTTTTCTGTAGGCAAACTGCAGTAGATCAAAAGTTGATGGTAGTTCCTCAGACAGATATTTCTTGACTAGCCTCTCAAAGTATTGCATAACTATGGATGTTAGTGCAACAGGCCTGAAGTCATTCAAGCTGGAGGATGTCTTTTTTGGGTAGTGGGATGATGTTAGTTACTTTATAGCATGAAGGGACCTTAGCTAGGCCAAATGAGGTGTTAGATATATTTGTGAGTACTGAACTTAGTTGGTCTGCACACCTCTTTAACATCTTGCCTTTCTGGGGTTGACTTTTTGTAGCACTCTTTTTACTTCCATTGGGCGAAGTCTGAGTAGTGTGTGTGTGTGTGTGTGTGTGTGTGTGTGTGTGTAGCCTTTGCACAGATGTTCTTCGTGTTTCACTGTTGCAGTCATCACCTGTGGGTTATCCCTGCTGTGGTAGCCCTCGGCTGGCCTGAATACCAGATGTTTTTCTGCGACGGCTGCTGTCGCTTGCTGCCTGAAAACAGGTCGTCAGTGCTATAAAGAAAGGCAGTCAACGCCATTACATCAGTCTTTCTTGCCGTGGTGCCCGTAGCAGAAGCAGTTTGCAAGTGAGCTGGTTGGTCGCTACCAGAGGTTGAATTACTGCTGGAAACGTCTAAAGCTAAGTACCCCGTTGAGGATCCTTTTTTCTTGCACTAACTAATGTCCAAAAAAGTTAAAAAATTGTCTCGCCAGTAGAAAGCAAATACCACACCGAGAATTCCATTCATACTGTGTCACCTGTTTAGGCCCAGACCACGACATCCCCCATTGCCAGTTCTGTGCCCTCTTTAACGTGTGAACCATTCGTCATAGAGCTCTTATTGTAGCCATGTATTTTTGTTCTGAAATGGCGTCTGTCAGCCAACATTCCGTAGACTTTCGGAAAAATGTAAGGATAAAGATAGAGATAGACCACACAAGGCTAAGCCTTCCGACGACTCTACCGCTAAGCAGGTTGTCACTTATCCAAAATTCAGTGAGGTGCATTTGCAGCCCCTGATGCCCGATTCGATACCTTCACAGGCCTCTACTGAGACCTTTTCGGAGTCCGGTATACCACAGAAATCTTCTTCGTCTTCTGAGCCTTTGGTAGTCTGTGCCTTGGTTGGGTCTGGAGCCATGATGCAAGCACCAGCTTCCAAGGAGTTTTTTTCTAGACTACCAAATCTAGACAAAAAACGTCTTCTCTTCTGACTACCGTTCCTCACAGACCGTTGGATACTCTTAGGCCTAGAGGCAAGGCCACACCTAGGAAAACTACCTCTAGCCACCATTTTACCCCTGCTCCAACCACCCCTATGTCACAAGATGGGTTGCCAACTGGCTCACTGACAGAACCCACACTGTGAAAGTAGCAGACTCCAAATCCGACTTCAGACCAGTGGAGTACCACAGGGTTCAGTCCTGGGTCCTCTCCTGTTTGGTATCTACTTCTCTGAAGTACAGGCTAACACAGAAGGTCTTTGGCTAACGAAGCTTGCAGATGACTGCAAACTAGGAGCCATAATCAAAACTCCTAACGATGTGGACATCCTACAAAAGGGCCTCACTGAGATAGATGCCTGGTGTCAAAGCCATGGCCTCAAGCTCAGTGCCAAAAAGTGCATTATCATCCCCTTTGGTAAAAACTCTGTACCTATGAACTACAACATAGGCGGTAGTATACTTAACACCGAAAGTGTGATAAGAGACCTTGGGACACAGGTGGACAGTAGTCTCTCCTTTGATAATCACATCGCCACAGTAGTCAGGAAATCCTTCTACGTGGCACACCTCATCACAAAAGGTTTCTCATCCAGAAAAAAAGAGGTCATTGTTCCCCTCTACTCATCACTCATTAGACCCATTATACAGTACAACGCCCCTTTTGGTATGTACCTCACAAGACATCTACAACAACTGGAGAGGCCGCAAAAATACCTCATAAAGAGGATTACTGGCCTCAAACAGATGCCCTACGCAGACCGTCTCAAAAAACCCCAGCTTTACTCAGTCGCATATCGCCTACTCAGAGGTGATCTCTGCCTAACATACAAAGCTATGTAAAACCCAGAGCTGTTGGACATGCTCCACTTAAAGAAATCCCAATCCCTCCATGCTACATGCTCTAGGGACCTAAACTTTGTCACCACAATAAACAGAACATGCCGGAGGGATAGATTCCTGTCCCAGAGACTTCCCATACTCTGGAATAAACTACCTATCTATATCAAACAAAGCTCCTCATTAGCACTCTTCAAGAAAATCTTGATGATTGGATGGGAAATAGGAAATTCACCCCGGGGATCACCTCTGTGGCTCTGCTCGACAGTGGCACAGGAAAATAATTTTCTTGGGTGGCAAAAGCCAGGGTACCTTTTTGGCTGGGCTTGTATAGCCCCCAGGGCCTATAGCCTAGTATCAACCTATGAACCCCCCCCAAGCTCAAATGCTTAAAATGGGGCAGAGGATCTCATCACCCTTATCAGGGGTAGTCAGGCCACTCCTTCTAAAAAAAAAAAAAAAAAAGACCTTTGTCCTGAAATACTAACAGAACAGGATTTTGAGGAGTCTGATTATTCAGAGTTTGCAGAGGAACAACCTCTGACTGCTTATGAGGATTTAGATGCAGACGAAACCATTCCTTCTGCCTTCCCAGTAGAAGATATTTTCTTTGGGGAAACCCTTCGCACCTGTAGGGAACATTTCCACTGGGAATTCCAGGACTTCCCTCAGTCTAAGAAAAGGCTAAGAGTTTCTAGACTTGCCCCAGCACAGACCCTTGGCCATCCCTCCAATCTTAGAGGTGGTTGATGATGTCTACCATGAATCCAGCTTAACTCTTGACGCCCTCCCACCTGCTCTCAGAAAACCTGACCGGTATTACAGAGTACTGGATTCTCACAATTACCTGTACAGAAATCCTGCTGCAGACCCAGAGATCATTACAAAGGGACTAAAAGAAGCCTAAGGCTAGTTCTGCAAAGAATCCTACTCCTTCCGACAAGGACTCTAGAGCTGTGGACAGATGGGGTAAAAAAGTATACATCTCTGCAACCTTGGCTATCAGAGCACTCAACTGTCAGTTCCACATGTTAAAATATCAACAACACACTTTGGAACTATTAAAACAAATGATTTCAACCTTTCCGGACTGTGCCATTTAGAAGGAGGTAGTAGGTTTACTGCACTCTACTTGTCAAGTGGCTAAACACCCATTACACTATGGATGTGATGCCCTAGAAGCCTCATGCAGGGCAGCAGTGTCAGGATCTGTCATTAGGAGACATGCATGGTTGAAGGAACAACCTCTCCCTGATCATGTCAAATCTAAATTACTTTATGTACCCTTGGATAAGGACCGCTTGTTTGGAGAAAAAGCAGAAGAGGTGCTTAAAAAGATGGAAGACAAAGCAAAATCTATGCAGACAGTAAAAGACTTCCTTCAGGTACAACCTCCTAGGTTCAGCAGGTATTTTCCCTCAAAACTCTGGTCTTTTCTTGCATCTAGCAGACAGGGGCAAGGTAAGTCCCACAGGGACAGACCACCCAGACTCCTATCCCAGGGACAGCAGAGAACCAAACAGTGGACCACTTCTGCTCCAAAGGCAGGGAGTTCTAAGCCATCCCTCTATGGCAAAAACTCTCAATGACTCCTCCTCCCTCCTCTGTCCTCTTTCCACTCACCAAAAACTAGGTGTAAGGCTGTCCCTCTGCAAAGAAAATTGGATATCTGTAAGCAAAGACCAATGGGTCTTAAAGATAATTTTTCAGGGATACAAATTCTCCTTCAACAAACTCCCAATTCCAAGAGGGTAGCCAGATTTACGTCCAAATCAGTGGACAGAGGCATTGAAACAAGTCCAAATTCTCATATCCCAAGGGGCAGTAGAACCTGTCCCCTCATATCAAACAGGCAAAGGCTTTTATTCCAGACTATTCCTTGTCCCAAGAAGAGGGCGCTTGGCGCCCGATCCTGGATCTATCCATTCTGAACACCTTCCTGGTGGTCCTCTCATTCAAAATGCTAACTTTGCAGCAGCTGCTGCCCCTGTTGACAAAAAAATACCTGATAAGTTACCCTGGATCTAAAAGATGCCTACCTCCACATCTCCATAAGGGAATCCTGCAGGAAATTCCTTCGCTTCAGAGCAGGCTCACAACACTTTCAGATGTTCATCGTGCATACAGCTGCAGTAATCACAGATGGGTTTTCTGCCATCAGGCGGTCCCTCGGTCGGCCGAATTCCAAAGTCTTGGTCCGGCGTCTGTTGTCGTCGCTTTCTCTTCTGTCGTCAGTGAGGCCAGAGTATATAAGACACAGCCGACGCCATGTTCTCCAGTCTTTTTTGCCGCGCGGTGCCCGAAGCAGTTCGCAAGTGCCGGTCGGCCAGCTCCTGAATTACGAAAATTTTGGAAACCGAAGTCTTCATTAAAGCTAAGTACCCGTTAGAAACTTTTCTTGCCTCAGACCGATGTCAGAAAAAGTTAATAATTGTATTTCTTGTGGGAAGCAAATACGGCATAAGGATTTCCATTCCCTCTGCATACCTTGTTTAGGCCCAGACCATGACGTCTCGGGCTGTCGCTTTGCGCTAGCTGCAATAAACGCACTATTAGGCGTCGGGCGGAGTTCGCCCAACACTATTTTGGTAAAGCTTTTGATTATAAAATGTCGTCGGACACTCCGACTACCGTTTTGTCCAAAAAACGCAAGGAAAAGGACCGACACGCGAGGCCCGCAGTCCCCGCCGACACCACGCCAAAACAGGCTACACGTGGTCTGGTTCTCAGCGAGACGCCTTTGCAGTCCCTGACTACCGACGACACTCCTTTGGCGGTGTCCTCTGTACCCGAGACCGCTGGGACCTCGGCCCTTTCCCAGACTACAACCACCGAAGCCTTTGCTAATGTTGAGCATACTAATGTGGACAGGTCCACCTCCACCCATGGTGTCTTTAGACCCTCATCTTCTTTTTCTATTAAGGCCTTTACTAAATCCAAAGCAGCCAGGCACCCCAAGAGGCCTGTTGCACAGGGCCCATCTCCAGGTCCCATGCCTAAAAAACAGATGCTTAAAATGGCTGAGGATTTAATTACTCTTATCAGAGGTTCTCAACCCCCTCCAGACAAGAGACCCAGAGTGGAGGAAGATTCTCCCTCTTCTGATCAGGGATCCATTTTATCAGAACATTCTGATGTAGAGGAACACTCTTACTCCCCTTTTGAGGATTCGGATGCAGAACAATCCATCCCTTCTTTATCTCCTCCTGAGGATTTTTCCTTTGGGGAAACCTTGCACACCTTGAGGGAACACTTCCATTGGGAAGGCCAAGACTTTTCAGATTCTAAGAAAAGGCTTATGGAATTTCTTTTGTTACCTCAACACAGACCTCTGGCGATACCCCCTGTTTTGGACATACTTGATGATGTTTACTCGGAGGCTTGTCTTAACCCGGATTCTCTGCCTCCTGCACCAGTCAAACCTGATAGGTATTACAGAGTACCCAACTCTCACCAATTTCTCCTCAAAAGTCATAATGCTGACCCTGAAACCATTTCACAAGGCCCCAAGGGATTGAAGGCCTCCACTGCCAAGAATCCACTTCCTGCAGAAAGGGAGTCAAGATCTTTAGAAAGGTGGGGTAAAAAGGTATATACCTCGGCCACCCTAGCCATGAGGGCCTTAAATTGTCAGTTTCATATGCTTAAATATCAACAGTTCCTGTTATCACAATTAAGGAATAAAATGCCTCAACCTGAACAACCAGATTTAAAGGAGTTACAGGATATGATGCATAGTGCAGAACAAGTGGGTAAACACACTTTACAATGTGGTTATGATGCCCTAGAGGCTTCAAGTAGAGCGGCTGCTACAGGATCAGTCATTCACAGACATGCCTGGCTTAGAGAACAAAACTTGCCTGATCATGTCAAAGCTAAACTTCTAGATGCTCCTTTACAAAAGGATGTGCTGTTTGGTACTAATGCTGAGGAGATACTACGGAAAATGGAAGAAAAAGCCAAATCTATGCAAACTGTCAAAGCCTTTTTACAGGTCCAACCACCACGTTTTAGCAGAAATTGGCCTTCAAAAAACTGGTCCTTTCCTGCCACTGACAAGCCCCAAAGAGGTAGATACAGACGCACAAGGGGCAGAGGGCAGTCACAAGGATCATATAGAGGACGACAATGGCAAACTCCAGCACCAAGAGGTGGCGAGGACAGTGCACAACAATACAGGAAGCAAACCCAATGACTCCCTCATTTTCATGCCAAGCATGTCTCAGCTGGCAGCACCTTTGGGAGGAAAGCTAGCATTATTTGCAGCCAATTGGCATATTGTCACAACAGACAAATGGATCCTGGACATTATAAATAGAGGCTACAAATTTCATTTTCACACTCTTCCAAAAATGAGAGGCATGACAAACCTGCTACAGAATCAAAGGGCAGAGGCACAACTACAAATTTCAAAGCTCATAAGCATGAGAGCTATTCAAGAGGTACCTACTCACGAACAAGGTCAAGGTTTTTATTCAAGACTTTTTCTGGTACCAAGGAAAGGAACCAACTGGAGACCCATTTTGGACTTATCCATCCTAAACACATTTCTACTGCATTCAAAATTCAAGATGCTCACATTACAGCAGCTTCTTCCCATGCTGGGCAAGGAGTTTTGGCTGGTAACATTGGACCTCAAGGAGGCATACCTGCATGTCCCAATCAAAGCTGCAGAAGATACCTCAGATTTCTTGCAGGTTCAATCCACTATCAATTCTCTGCATTGCCCTTTGGCTTATCTACTGCGCCCAGAGTATTCACAAAGTGCCTGGCATCAGTGATTGCCTACTGCAGACTTCAAGGGATACAAATTTACCCTTATTTGGACAACTGCCTGATCCAAGCGGACAGCAAACACATACTTCTGGAACATCTGGCATATGTGACACGATTATTGCATTCTCTGGGATACACAATCAACAAAGAGAAATCAAGGCTAACACCATCTCAGAAAATAACTTTCCTGGGTGCCAACTTTGACACAAACACCCAGATGGCCTATCTTACGCCAGAAAAACAGGGGCAACTATCTCATTACTTCAAAATACTAGCAAAAAGTACCAGGCTTACTGCAAGGAAAATCCTGCAGGCTCTGGGATTCATGGCATCTTGCATTCTTTAAATCCCATGTGCAAAGCTGCATATGAGGAAACTTCAGTGGTACCTAAATAACCTATGGTCTCAACACAGTCACAGTTTGGAAACAATAATACCAATAATCCCATGTTTGCAAAAGGAATTTCTATGGTGGGCCCAAGCATGTCAAGCAAACACAGGCCTCCCATTCTGCAAGCCTCAAGCAAAGCAAGTTATCACAAGAGACGCCTCAGATTACGCCTGGGGGGTGCACATGACGGACAGGTGCATCCAGGGCAAATGGTCCCAAAAAGAAAAGCACCTTCACATCAATCAAAAAGAAATGCTAGCAGTAATAAATGCAATTACAGCTTTCAAGGACTTCCTGCATCCAGGGCAATTACTGATGAGAACAGACAACACCACAGTAATGTGGTACATAAACAAACAAGGAGGAACACATTCATACCCCTTGTGCAGACTAGCCATGACTCTTTGGAACTTGGCTCTGGAATGGCAAATCGAACTTCAAGCCCAGTACCTGCCAGGATTGGAAAACACGCTGGCAGACAATTTAAGCAGAAATATGACGGATCCACACGAATGGAAGTTACATCCTCAGGTGTTTACAGAAATAACCCAAGTGTGGGGGAGGCCAGACATAGATCTTTTTGCCTCCCACAGGAATCATCAATTGGAAACGTTTTGTTCGAGGACCTTTCATCCAAAGGCCTGGAGAGTGGACGCACTTTCATTCAGTTGGACAGCATGGACAGTTTACGCATTCCCACCTCTGCCTCTTCTGCCCAAGGTACTTTTGAAAGCAAGAGCAGACAGACCGAAGATGATACTGATTGCTCCAGATTGGCCACGTTAACACTGGTATCCACTGCTGAGGAGCCTAACACATACTCCTCCCTGGTCCCTGCCTCTAATGCCTCTTCTGCTGACTCAGCACAGCTACAAAACTCTCCACAGTCAGCTGAAAACACTCAATCTCGCTGCATGGAAAATTCCTTAACACCACAACAGACCCTACTCTTCAAGGAGGTGCAGGATGTCATTTTGGAGGCCAGAAGGCCATCTACTAGAAAAGCTTACTCTGCAAAATGGAAGCGGTTTTGTTCTTGGAATGAGAAAAAAGGCCAGGACCCTAGAAAACTGAACTTGCCTCAGGTATTACAGTATCTAGCTGAGCTGCTGAACAGTGGACTTTCATTTTTTTCCGTAAAAATCCATGCCTCAGCCATTTCTGCAGAATACAACACGGATCCTCCTTTATTTTCTCACCCACTCTTACGACAGTTCCTCAGAGGGGCTAAGAATATTAGACCACCAAGGAAACAACCAATACCAGCCTGGGATCTTAATTACATACTAGAAAAATTAACATTGCCTCCTTTTGAACCAGCTGCCTCATCAGATTTGCAATATTTGTCCTGGAAAACTGCCTTCCTTCTGGCTATCACTTCAGCTCGTAGAGTTTCGGAACTACAGGCCCACATGGCAGTACAGCCCATGCCCATTTTCCATCAGGACAGGGTTTCCTTCGTACCAACCCATCATTTATGCCTAAAGTGGTATCCAGGGTAGCTTTAAATCAAGCCATACACCTTCCTATCTTTTACCCCAATCCTCAAAACAAAGGGGAAAGGCTGCTACATTCTTTAGACATCCATAGGCAGCTACGTTACTACTTGGACAGAACAAAGTCCTTCAGGAAATCAGAACAACTCTTTGTGTCCTATGCTGTAGGGGCTCAAGGGAAGCCAGTTTCCAAGCAGACTATTTCAAAGTGGATAGGCCACTGCATACGGTTTTGTTATTCCTATCATGGGAAATCTGTTCCTACAGGTATCAGATCACACTCCACCAGGGCCACAGCTACCTCTACAGCCTTCCTCAGAGGAGTTCCTACCAAAGATATTCTGGAGGCAGCCACTTGGAGTTCTGTACATACCTTCACAAAACACTACCACCTGCCTTTATATTCCAGAACCAGAGCAGGCTTTGCCACTGCTGTTTTGCAGGGCATTCTGGCTCAACCCAGTTCCTCCTAGTACCTACCACCCTGTGCGTAGCTTTGGGACTCTACCCATCTGTGATTACTGCAGCTGTATGCACGATGAACATAGTACAGTTTTGTACCTACCATAAATGTAGATGTTCGAGTGCTAATACAGCTGCAGTACAGGTTTCCCTCCCTCCTTCCCCACTTGGTAAAGGCATGGGGCCTAACAACCTCTTCATACAACCTGACTGGGTTATCCTTCTGTGGTTTATTTGCTTGCAACCACTGATTTTGGATTATATTGCATTGCATGTATACACATATAAGCATAATTTATGTATTGCCTTCCTTCTGGGGGCACCTGACATCTGGGGCAAGAAAGACTGAAGAACATGGCGTCGGCTGTGTCTTGTATACTCTGGCCTCACTGACGACAGAAGAGAAAGTGACGACAACCGACGCCGGACCAAGACTTTGGAATTCGGCCGACCGAGGGACCACCTGACGGCAGAAAACCCATCTGTGATTACTGCAGCTGTATTAGCACTCGAACATCTACATTTGTGGTAGGTACAAAACTGTACTTTCTCTGAGCTACCCTTTGGCTTATTTACTGTTCCCAGGGTATTCACCAAATGCTTAGCCCTGGCCATAGCATTTTGCAGACAGAAAAATATACAAATATACCCTTAGCTAGATGACTGCCTCATTCGGGCAGATTGCAAAGAAAAAAGTTCCTCAAGGATCTCCTCTTTGACAAAACCCTCCTAACCTCCTTAGGATACGCCTTCAACGAGAAAAATCAAGGCAAACACCCTCCAGGAAGATCATTTTCTTGGGAGCACTGCTGGACACAGCATCCCAAATGGCCTTCTTATCCCCAGAAAAGCAGAGCTTCCTGCCTCTCTTTTACATAGCTGGCTTCCAGAAGTCACCTCAGTGTGAGAAAGTTCCTGCAAGCCTTGAAGTACATGGCATCTTGCATCCGTCTAATTCCTCTGGCCAGGCTTCACATGAGAAAACACCACAGTAATGTAGTACATCAACAAATGGGGGGGGGCCCAATCTTATCATCTTTGCAGGCTAGAAATGAACCTCTGGCTGACAGCATCTTCCATGTGTCTGCACCTGATAGCCCAGTACCTACCAGGGATCAACAACACCCTGGCAGACCACTTAAGCAGAAACTTAGTGGACCCCCACAAATGGCAGCTCCACAGAAAAATCTTTTTACAAATCATGCATGCTTGGGGGATTCTGGGGGTGGATCTCTTTGCTTAGCACCTCAACCATCAGCTGAAAAAATTCTGTACCAGGGAGTACCATCACCTAGTGTGGAAGGTGGATACCTTGACCTTCCCCTGGAGCACCCTCTTTGTGTACGCATTCCCTTCTCTGCCTCTTATTCCCAAGGTACTGATCAAAATAAGGGAGGAGAGACCAAAGGCCATCCTCATTGTTCCAGACTGGCCCAGACAACATCGTTACCCCTTACTGCACAGTCTGACCTTACAGCCTCCCAGGCAGCTTCCCCTAATGTTCTTCGTGTTTCACTGTTGCAGTCATCACACTTGGGTTATCTGCCTGTAGGTAGCACTCAGTCGGCCTGAATATCAGAGACTTAGTATTTCTGCGTCGGATGCTGTTGCTCCAGGACTGACGTCAGGTCATCAGGGGTATAAAATCAGGCAGCCGACGCCATTACATCAGTCTTTCTTGCCGAGGAACCCGAAGCAGAAGCAGTTCACAAGTGCCGGTCGGCCGCTACCTGAATTTTCGTTTATGAATTTAATAATCCTGAAGTCTTCTAAAGCTAAGTACCCAGTAGGGGATCCTTTTATCTTACCAATGTCAGAAAAAGTTAACAATTGTCTTAACTGTGGAAAGCAAATCCTCACATAGATTTTCATTCTTACTGCGTCACCTGTTTAGGCCCAGACCACGATGTCCCTCGCTGTTGGTTTTGTGCCTTATTTAACGCCCGAACCATTAATCGTCGGGCTCTCTGTCGCTAAATTCTTTTGCTCTTGATCTCCGTATTCTGAAATGGCTTCAGTAACCCATCCAACTATCGATATTCTGAAAAAAAAGTAAAGATAAAGACAGATAGACCGCATAGGTCCAAAACTGCTGATGAAGCTTCCGTTGAGCTAGTCGCCAGTCCACCGGTACTGAGGCGCTTTCGCAGCCCCTGATGCCTGCTTCAATGGATTTGCAGGCCTCTACTGAGACCCATTTGGAGTCTGGTATGTCAAGAGACTGGATGTCTCTACCTTGGATGGGTCCGGAGCCGCTGAGCAGGCACCGGCTTCTGAGACAGTTATTCACTCAACCGATGTTCGACTAAAACCGACAACTTTTTTAACCAAAACTACCAGGTTTCTTAGGCCCAGAGTATGCACTATGCCTAGAAAACTGATGACCAAAGTGCATGCACCTGCTGCCATGCCACAAAAACAAATGCTCAGAATGGCTAAGTCCTTATTATACTGATATGGGGAAGTCGGCCTTCCCCTGCTAAGAGACAGAGTCCAGTCCCCTTCAGCTTCTACAGACCAGGAGTCCTATGACTCTGAAATTTCTGATTATGAAGACATGCCCTTATCTGCTTATGAGGATTCAGATGTAGAGGAATCCATTCCCTCTGCCTCCCCGCCAGAGGATTTTTCTTATGGTGAATCCTTGCATACCTTACGAGAGCATTTCCACTGGGAGTGCCAAGACTATCCTCAGTCCAAAAAGAGACTCAGAGAATTTCTAGAGCTGCCTCAACACAGGCCCTTAGCAATACCCCCTGCCCTGGATGTTGTGGATGATGTTTTTATGGAATCCAGTCTTACTCCTGTCACTTTACCTCCTGCCCGTAGGAAACTAGACAGGTACTGCAGAGTACCTGACACTCGCACATTTCTTTTCAAGAATCCTACTGCTGACCCAGCGATCATTTCCCAGGGGCCTAAAGGTATCAAGGCTACTACAGCCTAGAATCCCACACCTTCGGGCAGGGATTCCAGAGCTTTGGACAGATGGGGTAAGACGTTATATACCTCTGCAACTCTTGCTATTAGGACATTGAATTGTCAGTTTCACATGCTGAAGTACCAGCAACATATTACGGAACTTATTAAACAAAAAGTAGCAACATTTTCAGACTGTGCAGAAAATAAAAAATTGCAGGAGCTTATACACTCTGCAAGCCAAGTCAGCAGGCATACTTTGCAGTGTGGCTGTGACGCACTAGAAGCATCTTGCCGGGCAGCTGGCACTGGCTCTGTACTGAGAAGACATGCTTTGCTAAAGGAGCAGATCTTGCCAGACCATGTCAAATCAAAGTTACTAGATGCTCCTTTGAATAAGGATGGTTTGTTTGGTACCAAAGCTGAAGAGGTTCTTAAAAAGATGGAAGAAAAAGGTGTCTATGCAGACTGTTAAAGAATTCTTACAAGTGCAACTCCCTAGATTCAGTAGGCATTACCCTTCCAAGCACACTTGTCCTTTCCAGACCCAGGGGAAACGGACCACCCAGACTTCAGTCTCAGAATTTGCAGAGATCTAAGCAATGGAGTGCACCCACCCCTGAAGCAGGGAGTGGTAAGCCACCTGCTTATGGAAAAATCTCACAACAACTTCTTTACTCCACTCCCCAGCCCTGCCCAATTGCTTAGAAGGAAAACTTGCCCTTCATGCAAAAAACTGGATGTCTATCATTCAGGACCAGTGGGTCCTCAACATTGTATCCCAGGGGTACAAATTTTATTTCCATTCACTGCCAACCCCAAGCGGGTTTCCAGACCTTCCTCCAAATTAGTGGGCAGAGGCTCAAAACCAAGTACTTTCCCTGCTCAATATCAGAGCTATTCAGCCGGTTCCAGTAGAACAGAGGCGTCAAGGATTCTACTCCAGACTCTTCCTGGTACCCGGGAAAGAGGGCTCTTGTCACCCAATCCTGGATCTTTCCATTCTCAACACCTTCCTGGTGGTACCAAAATTCAAAATGCTTACCCTGCAACAGCTTCTTCCTGTGCTAGCCAAGGATGGCTGGTTAGTCACCCTAGACTTAAAAGAAGCTTATCTGCATATCCCCATAAGGGAGTCATGCAGGAAGTATCTACGTTTCAGGGCAGGGTCTATGTATTATCAGTTCTCTGCACTTCCCTTTGGCTTTTTACTGTGCCCAGAGTATTCACAAAATGCCTGGCTCCAGCCATTGCATACTGCAGGCAGAGAAATGTCGAAATTTACCCATACTTGGACGATTGCCTGATTCAGGCAGACAGTCAGGAATTGCTGCTGCAGCACCTGACATTTGTGAAAAACTTTCTTACTTCCTTGAGGTACACCATCAACGAAAAGAAATCAAAACTGGTACCCAGTCAAAAGATTCTGTTCCTGGGAGCAAGCTTGGACACAGCTTCCCAGATGGTATTCCTCACCTCAGAAAAACATGTCTGTCTGACAGACTACTTTAAACAAATGGCCACCAGAACCCAGCTATCTGCAAGAAAAATACTGCAAGCCCTAGGGTTCATGACCTCATGTATACTGCTGATTCCATATGCAAGATTGCATATGAGGAAACTCCAATGGTTCTTAAAAAGTCTTTGGTGCCAACATTCCCAGGACCTGGAAACAGTCATTCCTATCATACCCTGTCTAAGGACAGAGTTCCTCTGGTGGGCAGAAGCATGCAACCACAACAAGGGACTGCCATTTACTCAACCCCAAGCCGCCCAGACCCTAACCACAGATCATAGCCGGCCTTAGGCATAGGCCAACTAGGCGGCCGCCTAGGGCGCTGGTCTAGCAGGGGGGCTTTTCTAGTATTTATTTGTTGTAGGTATACCAAGATGGGGGCACAGTGTGTTGTGGGGGCGTCATGGAGCCCTTTTGTCTAGGCCACCAGTTGGCCTAAGGCCGCTCCTGCCACAGATGCATCAGACTATGCCTGGGGGGGGGCACACATGGATGGAATTTGTATTAAGGGCCACTGGAGCCCAAGTCAAATTCATCTGCACATCAACCAAAAAGAGATGCTAGCTGTACAGAATGCCCTGACAGCTTTCAGATCCCTAATCTTTCCAGGACAACTGCTAATAAAATCAGACAACACCACAGTTATGTGGTACATCAACAAGTAGGGGGGATCCCATTCCTACCGACTCTGCAGACTAGACATGGCCCTGTGGAATACGAACCTGGACATTCAAGTCCATCTGCAAGCTCAATTCCTGCCAGGCAAACAAAACTTACTGGCAGATGACTTGAGCAGAAATCTCCTAGACCCACACAAGTGGCAATTGGAGCACAGCACCTTCAACCTTCTGATCCAGAAATGGGGGAGACCCCAGAGGTGGATCTCTTTGCCTCCCCCTACAGCCACCAACTCAGCAAATTCTGCACCAGAAATACTCACAGCAGGGCCTGGAAAGTGGATGCCCTAGCTTTTCGGTGGGTAAATCTCTCAATCTATGACTTACCCCCTATGCCCCTCCTTTCGAGAGTATTACTGAAGATAAAACAGGACAGACCAAGGACAATTCTGATTGCCCCGGACTGGCCACATCAGCACTGGTACCCACTCCTGCGCAGCCTGACATCGGTGCCACCCTGGCACCTACACCAGAATCCAACCCTCCTCTCTCAGCAGGAAGGACATATTCTGCATCCACAACTGCAAACCCTAAATCTTGCAGTCTGGCTTATTCCTTGAATTCTCCCACAGTGACCTTAAGCAAACAGATGCTAGATGTCATTCTTGAAGCCAGAAAACCCAGTACAAGAAAATCCTATGCTGATAAGTGGAAAAGGTTCTGCTCATGGATTCAATCTAAAGGAGAAGATACAACACTGCCTTCTCTGCCTCTTATTCTGGACTACTTAGCAGATCTACTTCACAAAGGCCTGTCCTTCTCCTCCATTAATATACATGCCTCAGTCATTTCTGCTCATTACAACACTGAGCCACCTCTCTTCTTGCACCCTCTTATCAAACAGTTCCTGAGAGGTGCAAACAACTTAAGGCCACCAAGGAGAGCACCCACCCCTGCTTGTGACCTTAACTTTGCACTGGAAAAGCTCATGCATCCCCCTTTGAACCTGCTGCATCAACAGAGTTAAAATTCCTCTTTTGGAAAATGGCCATGCTCCTAGCCATCACTTCAGCTAGAAGAGTGTCTGAGCTACAAGCACTGATGGCTGTGGAACCCTTTATTATTTTCCATGCTGACAGGGTTTCCCTCAGGACTAACCCTTCCTTTATGCCTAAAGTGGTGTCCAGTGTGGCTCTTAATCAATCCATCCATTTGCCAATCTTCTTCCCTAATCCTCAAAATAAAGGGGAAAGGATCCTGCACTCCTTGTACATACACAGACAGCTCAGACAGCTCAGATTCTACCTTGATGGGGCTAAGCCCTTCAGAAAATCTGACCAGCTACTAGTCAGCTTTGCAACAGGGGCAGAGGGCAAGGCCATTTCAAAACAAACTATTTCCAAATGGATAGCACACTGCATCCATTTCTGCTACAAGCACTGTGGGAAACCAACCCCTCAGGGGGTCAGAACACATTCCACTAGGGCAACATCTACCTCCACACCATTTCTCATGGGAGTCACTACCAGGGACATCTTGGAGGCTGCTACTTTGAGTTCTGTACACACCTTCACCAAGCATTACCACTTGCCTATCTTTTCCAAATTCAGGGCAGGATTTGCTACAGCAGTCTTGACTGCCTCCACACTTCTTCAGCTTTGGGAATCCACTCAAGTGTGATGACTGCAACAGTGAAACACGAAGAATATAGTACGGTTGTGTACACTTGCCATAAATGTAGATGTTCGAGTGTATTCACTGTTGCAGACCTGGTTTCCCTCCCTCCAGCCCCACTGGATGTTCATCGTGCATACAGCTGCAGTCATAACAGATGGGTTCTCCTGCCGTCAGGCGGGTCCTCGGTCGGCCGAATTCCAAAGTCTAGGTCCGGCGTCAGTTGTCGTCGCTTTCTTTCCTGACGTCAGTGCGACAGGGGTATATAAGACACAGCCAACGCCATTTTCTTCAGTCTTTTTTGCCGCGCAGTGCCCGAAGCAGAAGCAGTTCGCAAGTGCCGGTCGGCCAGCTCCTGAAATTACGAAAATCTGGAAACCAAAGTCTTCTTTAAAGCTAAGTACCCCGTTGGGGAAACTTTTCTTGCCTCAGACCGATGTCAGACAAAGTTAACAATTGTATTTCTTGTGGGAAGCAAATACCGCATAAGGTTTTCCATTCCCCTCTGTATACCTTGTTTAGGCCCAGACCACGACGTCTCGGGCTGTCGCTTTTGCGCTACTTACAATAAACGCACTATTAAGCGTTGGGCGGAGTTCGCCCAGCACTTTTTTGGTAAAGCTTTTGATTATAAAATGTCGTCTGAGACTCCGACTACCGTTTTGTCCAAAAAACGCAAGGACAAAGACCGACACGCGAGGTCCGCTATCTCCACCGACACCACGCCAAAACCGGCTACATGTGGTCTGGTTCTCAGCGAGGCGCCTACGCAGCCCCTGACTACCGACGACACTTCTCTGGCGGTGTCTTCTGTAACCGAGACCGCAGGTGCCTCGGCCCATACCCAGACTACAGCTACCGAAGCCACTGTGAGTGTTGAGCCTCCTAATGTGGACAGGTCCACTTCCACCCATGGTGTCTTTAGACCCTCATCTTCCTTTTCCATAAAGGCCTTTACTAAGTCCAAATCAGCCATGTATCCCAAGAGGCCTGTTGCACAGGGCCCATCTCCAGGCCCCATGCCTAAAAAGCAGATGCTAAAAATGGCTGAGGATTTAATTACTCTTATCAGGGGTTCCCAACCCCCTCCGGACAAGAGACCCAGAGTGGAGGAAGATTCCCCCTCTTCTGACCAGGGCTCCATTATTTCAGAACATTCTGATGTAGAGCAACACTCGTACTCCCCTTTTGAAGATTCTGATGCAGAGCAGTCCATTCCTTCTGTATCTCCCCCAGAGGATTTTTCTTTTGGGGAAACCTTGCATACCTTGAGGGAACACTTCCATTGGGAAGGCCAAGACTTTTCTGATTCCAAGAAAAGACTTAGGGAATTTCTTTTGCTGCCTCAGCACAGACCTCTGGCGATACCTCCTGTCTTGGACATACTTGATGATGTTTACTCGGAGGCTTGCCTTAATCCGGATTCCCTGCCTCCTGCCCCAGTCAAGCCTGATGGGTACTACAGAGTTCCTAACTCTCACCATTTTCTTTACAAAAGCCATAATGCTGACCCTGAAACCATTTCTCAAGGCCCCAAGGGAATGAAGGCCTCTACTGCTGAGAATCCACTACCTTCCGAAAGAGAGTCTAGATCCTTAGAAAGGTGGGGAAAAAAGGTATATACCTCGGCCACCCTAGCCATGAGGGCCTTAAATTGTCAGTTCCATATGCTTAAATATCAGCAGTTTCTGTTATCACAATTAAGGAATAAAATGTCACAACCTGAACAACCAGATTTGAAGGAGTTGCAGGATATGATGCATAGTGCAGAACAAGTGGGTAAACACACCTTACAATGTGGCTATGATGCTCTAGAGGCCTCAAGTAGAGCTGCTGTTACAGGATCAGTCATTCATAGACATGCCTGGCTTAGGGAACAAACCTTGCCTGATCATGTTAAAGCTAAACTACTAGATGCTCCTTTACAAAAGGATGTATTATTTGGTACTAATGCTGAGGAGATACTACGGAAGATGGAAGAAAAAGCTAAATCTATGCAAACTGTCAAAGCTTTTCTACAGGTTCAACCACCACGTTTTAGCAGAAATTGGCCTTCAAAAAACTGGTCCTTTCCAGCCACGGACAAGCCCCAAAGAGGTAGATACAGGCACACAAGGGGCAGAGGACAATCTCAAGGATCATATAGAGGCAGACAATGGCAAACTCCAGCACCAAGAGGTGGCGAAGACAGTACACAACAATGCAGGAAACAAACCCAATGACTTTCCCCTTTTCATGCCAAGCAAGTCTCAGCTGGCAGCACCCTTGGGAGGAAAGCTGGCATTATTTACAAAAAATTGGCATATTATCACAGCAGACAAATGGATCCTGGACATTATAAACAGAGGCTACAGATTTCATTTTCACACTCTTCCAAAAATAAGAGGCATGCCAAACCTGTCACACAATCAAAGGGCAGAGGCTCAAATACAAATTTCAAAGCTCATGGACATGAAAGCTATTCAAGAGGTACCTACTCACGAACAAGGTCAAGGTTTTTATTCCAGACTATTCCTGGTACCAAGGAAAGGAACCGACTGGAGACCCATTTTGGACTTATCCATCCTAAACACATTTCTACTCGTACCAAAATTCAAGATGCTCACCTTACAGCAGCTTCTTCCCATGCTGGGCAAGGAGCCTTGGCTGGTAACATTGGACCTCAAGGAGGCATACCTGCATGTCCCAATCAGACAAAGCTGCAGAAGATACCTCAGATTTCTTGCAGGTTCAATCCACTATCAATTCTCTGCATTGCCCTTTGGCTTATCTACTGCGCCCAGAGTATTCACGAAATGCCTGGCATCAGTAATTGCCTACTGCAGACTTCAAGGGATACAAATTTACCCTTATTTGGACGATTGCCTGATCCAAGCGGACAGCAAACACATACTTCTGGAACATCTGGCTTATGTAACACGGTTATTGAACTCTCTGGGATACACAGTCAACAAAGAGAAATCCAGGCTAATACCATCTCAGAAAATAACTTTCCTGGGTGCCAACTTGGACACAAACACCCAGATGGCCTATCTTACGCCAGAAAAACAGGGGCAATTAACTCAGTACTTCAAAATACTAGCAAATTGTACCAGGCTAACTGCAAGGAAAATCCTGCAGGCTCTGGGCTTCATGGCATCTTGCATTCTTCTAATCCCATGTGCAAAGTTGCATATGAGGAAACTTCAATGGTACCTAAAAAACCTTTGGTCTCAACACAGCCACAGTTTGGAAACAATAATACCAATAATACCATGTTTGCAAAATGAATTTCTATGGTGGG